>NW_007726811.1:2814-6946 GCF_000696425.1 Galeopterus variegatus
TGGGTGATTTTTGTTTCCATACACTACTTCCATGTAAACCATAACAAGGTAAGAGGGCCAGTCAATACTTTCACAATTTGGGATTATGAGCTATTTACAAAAGAAAAAGAGTAGGTTTTTAGAAGAAGAGGGGGAAAATTTCCACTGTAGATTAAAAACAGCCACAAATTCCTTCCCATTTTCTCATCAAGAGTGCCATCTAAGCTCACTCCCATATGGACTCTGGGCTTGGCCATCTGACTTGCTTAGACCAATGCCGCATTCACAAATGTGAAGGAAACAGAGGTTTCATAAGTGTTTTGCACCATATCTGGAGTCCTGCCCTGAAATTGTCATGCTATAACTTTAGCCTCATAGAGGCTAACAGGCCATGTGGAGAAGAACTAAGGCATCCCAGCCAAGAACCAGCACTAACGGTCACATGTGTGAGGTGGACCATTTTGGGTCATCCTGCCATTATCTGAATTCAGCACAGGAGTAAGCCCAAATGAGTTTAGGACAGACCTACAGAATTCCCAACCAACCCACAGAACTGTAAGAAAAAAAAAATTTTTTTAAACCAGTAAGTTTTCAGCTGGTTTTTTACACAGAAATAGATAACTGATAAAGTTTCCCTTTTCATTAATATTATCTATGCCATAACTTACCTATGTGGAAAACAGATATGTACATTAGTTTTTTTAAGTGAAATAATAATATATACTAAAGCATTTAACAGTAAGTTCCTAATTACCTTAGGCAATGCCTATACACTTATTGAGTTGATAAATATTGTCTTGAATTCTAGCAGAAATTTTTGAGGCAACACAAATTCATTGGCAAATGATATATTCCCTGAAAGGAAAAACAGAATCACCCTAAAAGATTAAGAGAGGGTAGAAATATCAAGACCTTGTTAGAAAAAAAGGCATATTTTCCATAGATTTCAAATTTGACATCAACCATAACAGACTTAAGAAAGATTATTCTCTCAGAGTTATGCTCAACCCACGTGAAAATTATAAACCAAGAAACAGAAATATAATTCTAGGTATCAATATAAATTTCATAACTGATATGCCTGGGAAAGGAATATCAATTCATTGAACTAAGAGATGGGGCAATTTTTCTAAAAACTGCTTTAACTTGTCAATACAAAGTGATTGGGCTCCTTATTGCTTGGTAGATTCTGAGTATTCAGTTTATTTTAATCTGCTTTGCATACAGATAAAAATTCACTATATTTAGAAAAAATTAATTAAGAAACTGACTTTCTTCTATGAAATTTATTAATTTTTAGCAGTCCACTGATTACGTAATGAAGAAAATAAACACAGAATGCAATCATATCTTAATCATAGCTAGCATCTAACCAATCACTGACTAGGAATGACGATGTGGATGTTCACACAGTGACACTGAAACCTCATTAAGAAAAATGTTTCTGATTTTGTAAAAATTTTGGTAGGATCATGGGAGTGTGTCATACATGGAAGTCATGGAGTCACAATGGAAAACCATCTTAACATTCACTGGATTTGAGGAAACCATGAGTGTCAACAGAAGCAAAAAGAGAAGTTAAGTATATATCATGCCTTCATGTTCATTGCCCAGCTTGAAAATTTCACAGCCGGGGTGAGATATGAAGACAACTGGGGCTTGGGCTATTTGAGAAGGAAGGTTGAATAACAAAAGGAAGCATGTGGCATTCTGTTCTGGGACTATCATATTCCTCACTCCTACCCTCTGGGAGAATATGTCACCATATTAGAAATGCTTTTAATTCCTGGTGAGGAAAGAGTGCTGTCTTTCTTTTATGTAATTATATATCAAAGCTCCTTTCCACCCAGGGAACCTAACTATTTTTGGTAACAGTTTCTAAGTTCCAAAAAACACACATTTATTGTATTTTAAAAGAGTAGGCTTAAAGAGCTTTATTATTTATTTCTTAACATTGCACCAGAATGCTTATTTAACCATGTTTGATATTGATTTTACAACTAAAGGAGATCGAACTAGAAAAAAGGCTGGGTTAGTCCTTTTAGAGCAACTGTTGTGGCAGAAGGGAAAATGGGGATGAAAGCAGAGAAATGACTCACACCGAAGTAGCTCAGGCTTCCCTGGGTTTATGCCCAGGCTTGCCCAGCTGTGACACTTGATGGCTTCCTTCCCAGGAACAGCTGGATTGGGGGAACCTGCTTCATATTCACTGGCTTCCAGAGAGACCTGAAGCCCGCCTTGCCATGGTTCTACCTAGCCCAATTCTCCCAGTTTCCTTTCTTTGTCTAATCACTCGTCAATTATTATTCCCCAACTCCAACTCTTCCCTCTCCCCTGAGATTAAATGCATCAGTATTTGGTGTTTTCTGGCAATATTCTAGTTGTAGTATTTAGTAATGTTCTGGTATTTGACAATGTTTTCTTAATATATTCCCTTTTCTGGTCTCTTGGAATACATGTATACAACTTCTCCCACTGCTAAAGTATTCATCATAAAGTATGTGACTAAAATTCATTTACAGATCTGTTATTATATAAGTTTGCTTCCCAGATGCACAACACCTTAAGAAATTAAATATAATAACTGAGCGAATTTTCTTTTTTTTCCTACTTCAGTCTCTTTGCCTGTCTCTGCTTGACCAGAAGTAACTCATATTTAAATTTCCCAAAAACCTCCTGTAAGGGATAAGAAAAATATGGCAATATATTGTTCTTTTCCACTTCTTCCTTTCTATCCTCCCCCCAAGATCTCCCATCCAAACAGTGTTAACTGCCAGACTAATCACTCTTAAAAACATTTCCATAACTTCTCATAGGGATTAGTGACCCGCAGCATCACTCAATTCACACTGTAGTTTACCTCATGAAGTCTAAACTCCCCTCCGGAATCCGACACTGAATCACTTACCTATTTCATTTCTGATTGTTCACCAAATGAACAACAATGACCACTCCTGGAGCCCTCTGGCATATGTTTCTCTCCTCTGGAATGCCCCGTGTCGCCTTTCCCCAAATCCTTTCCCTTCAAGGCCCAGGTCAAGTTCTGCCACCTCTGGGACTCCTCTGTAAAGAGAAATTACCAAGCTCAGTCAGAAGACGTTGCCTCCAGCCTACTATTTAACTATAACTAAAGTTCTCTAGACTAAGTAAATGAGTGTAACTTACAGGAAAACAGAAAACTGCTGCTGCTGCTGCTGCTGCATTATCTGAAGCATTATTTCGGTAAGAAAGTTTATTTAGCACAGGAAGGGGTGTGGGCATCACAATGGGATAAGAAGTACTTGTTCAACCATCTTAGTCCCCTCCTTGCAAATTACCCCCTCGCCGAACCACTATTAGGGGCATCCTATTCCTCAGTTTTATTGCAGCAGAATAAGGACTTCCAAATACTGGTACTTACTCAATTTGAGAGGAATAAAGAAAGGCCTAAGCTTATTTCTGAGATCTGAGTTTAACTCCTGTGACTGTCCTTTTAGCAAGAGCAAAAGCTATTTGACCTCTTTAAGCCGGGGACTGGTAGGAAACCTCGAGGGATTGTTGAAAGGATGCAAGTACTCAATAAATGGGAGCCATATATATGACTATGTATATTTATGTTCAGAATGTAGTCCTTGACTTATATCTGAATGGGCAAAAGAGTTGGGGACATGCTGGTTCTATCATGGAGCCCTGATTTGAACAGAATGTAACGAATCTATTGAAATTTGACGCAGAATCTCGTGCTCGTGTGTGGTGGCATATTTTTCTGCGAAAACGATTCACAGTTTGCATCAGTGTCTGAAATAAGTTTGTGAACCAGAATAGGCGGGGAACCAGCAGGGTAGTGGAGGCTTTTGATTTAGGGGGAGGAAATGGCGGTAACGCAAGGAAAGGCCTCGGGTCATCGGAGAGGAAGCAGAGATTACCAGCGCGGGCCCCGGCTTGCTCCCCTTCCTCCTGCACCTCAGACTGGGCGGCAGGCCCGGCCTTGTCTCCCTTCTTGCGCCCCTTGTGCCAGCCACGGCCTCCTCGTCGCCCTCAATTTACCTCCAAAAACCCGCCCCGGGGACGGAAGGTGGCGGGTCCTCAGCGGAGAGCGGGAGAGGGCGGAGCGCCGTTCTGGGGCGGGCCGGGGGCGGGGCGCGCGACGTGTCGCTGCGAGGGCGGGCCGAGG
>NW_007726811.1:7155-25430 GCF_000696425.1 Galeopterus variegatus
CGAGGGGCGGGAGGCCGGGCGTGGGGCACCGACTCCGGGGAACGGAAGGCCGGTTCGAGGGGCGGGAGGCCGGGCGTGGGGCACCGACTCCGGGGAACAGGAGGCCGGCTCAAAGGGCGGGAGGCCGGGCCGAGAACGTGGAGCCCTGGCTCGGGACACCGACCGCGAGGGACGGGAGGCCGGGCGGGAGGCACCGATGGAGGGGTGGGAGACCGGGCCCGGGGCACCGACCGCGAGGGGCGAGAGACCGGGCCCGGGGCACCGACTCCGGGGAACAGGAGGCCGGCTTAAGGGGCGGGAGGCCGGGCCGAGAACGTGGAGGCCGGGCCCGGGGCACCGACCGCGAGGGGCGAGAGACCGGGCCCGGGGCACCGACTCCGGGGAACAGGAGGCCGGCTTAAGGGGCGGGAGGCCGGGCCGAGAACGTGGAGGCCGGGCCCGGGGCACCGACCGCGAGGGGCGAGAGACCGGGCCCGGGGCACCGACTCCGGGGAACAGGAGGCCGGCTTAAGGGGCGGGAGGCCGGGCCGAGAACGTGGAGGCCGGGCCCGGGGCACCGACCGCGAGGGGCGAGAGACCGGGCCCGGGGCACCGACTCCGGGGAACAGGAGGCCGGCTTAAGGGGCGGGAGGCCGGGCCGAGAACGTGGAGGCCGGGCCCGGGGCACCGACCGCGAGGGGCGAGAGACCGGGCCCGGGGCACCGACTCCGGGGAACAGGAGGCCGGCTTAAGGGGCGGGAGGCCGGGCCGAGAACGTGGAGGCCGGGCCCGGGGCACCGACCGCGAGGGACGGGAGGCCGGGCGGGAGACACCGATGGAGGGGCGGGAGGCCGGGCCGGAAACGGGGGTATCAGGGTGGGAAACCTGGCGGCCGGGCAGGGGCCTCCGAGGCGGGATCGCAGAAAGCTGGACCGGGAAGCGGGAGACAGCCGGATGCTGGAGAAGTGACGCGATGGGACCCGCAGGCTGAGTCCTGGACTGGGAAGGGAGGAGGGGCTCCGGGAAACTGTGCCCCGAGGCTGGAGGCGGGCATGGCGCTGCGGGAGTGCCGCTGGCCCTCGGGGCTGATCCTTCCAGTACTGGGTGAGGGTCTGGTCTTTTCTGTATGTGGGGCCTAGATTTTCTTGGGTTGGCTGTGCGATGTAGCTCTTCCAGAGAGCTAATTCCAAGCACTAAACTCCGATTCCTTTTTAGACCAGAAGTCTTAAGTGAATTCTTCCAGCTCATACTTGTGGTTATGTATCTATGGCCAAAGTCCCTTGGCAGCTGCTTTGAAATGCCCTCAGGCATTGTTGAATTAGAGTTCCTTTCTCACACTTGTCACTTTTATTTTGGTGGGTCTGCTCTCAAACCTTACTTGAGCAGCTGCCTCTTTCCCCCTTCTCACTAAGTGGCACCCAAGCAGGAAACCAGGAACCACAAACCGCCCACCTTACTCCTCCCCCAATTAGTCACCAAACTTTGTCGACCTCCTAAATGTCTGCCAGATCTGTCCGTGTCTCTCCATCTCTGATTTCAGCCACCCTAGGCTCTCACCTGACCACAGCAGCCTCCTCACTGGAGACCCTCCTACCCTACCTGTCTCCAGTTCATTCTTTACAGCACAGGTAGAGGGATCTGTACAAAAAAAAAGCTGTTCTTTTGCCTTTAGGGTAAACCCAGTCCCAAGCACAAGTTGGGTCCTGAGTACCCTCCCCTGCCTTGTTTTGCCATAATACCATTTCTGCACAGCTGACATTACAGTTCCTATTACTGTTCCTTTTGCATCTGGCATTTCTGAGAGGAGTTGCTTGTTTACTGTCTTTGCTGCTAGATGGATCATAAGCAAACTCCTTGAAGGACTGACTTTATCATGGTGTTCCTTATTCTCTTTCCACCAGTCCAGGGCCTGGCACAAGTGAATGCCCATCCATTTGTGTTTTTATTACAGTATTATGCTTTTTAATAAGTATGTTCTATCAAGAAGAAGTAAATCTGTTTGCTTTCTTATAATCAGCATCCTGAATTGATGCAAAGAATAACACATATCAGCACAGTAAGAAACAAGTAGCAGCTAGTCCCACTGCTGTGCCAGAATATTGTTTTTAAATCCCCATTGTTTATTTTCCCTATTAATGTTTTGCCAAATGAAAATGTCTGAAAATCTAAACTCCTGTTATCATTTAGGGCAGTAAATCTTTCCCTGAGGAGATAATTTTTCATCCTCTAAGATGAGATCACCATCCCCAGAATAATTTGTATTTCAGCCAGGCATTAGCTAATGGAGGTGAGGTAATCCACACTCTTGGTAAAGCTCTGCTCCCAAGAGTGGATATGGTGCTTTTATGTAGGAAAAGCAGATGATAAGTCGACAACAAATGTGCTCATGTCGGTTGCTAGAAGGATTGTATTTACCATCATATAAATGTTTAGTAGTATATCAAGATAAACTGGTAACTGTGGTGATATGTATTAATCAGATACTAATAATGAAGGAAACTAAATACAGTATAGTATTTGTTCCTGAGAAATCCTTATCAAATAGTAAGATGCTATTTTAAATCCTATTCTGAAAGAATTCATGTTTTTTTCTTTTTGGCCACCAACTACCTTAGTAAAACAAAATCATCTATCTCATGCCTTTTCAGAAATGATTGAATTATAATTATTTGTACTAAGACTGATCTATCTGAAATTGTTTTTAACTTTTAATAATTGGTTAGGAATGGAAAGGAAACGACCATTTAAAAGTCACCTAATATTTAGAAGAAATCTTACATTGCTCTGAGCCAAGAAGCAAAACTCTGGAAAGCTGATCACTGTTTAAAACTTCTATTACCAGTTAGAAGGAGAAAATCGTTTTTTCCCACAGCTTTATTGCTAGCAAGAGACAAAAGTCAGCATTCAAAGTCAGTATTTCAGTCTAAGAGTAGAGCACTGTTTGCAGTGTTTGAAAAGAGATCTTTATGGCCTCGATTGTTGGTGGGAACTGATCTGCATTTGGGGGTTCCTGAGCACATACTAAGAACCTGGTTTTTGGCAAATTCTCTCAAAGGACCAATTTGAGGCAAACCGTGGGGCCAGAAAGGACACTGTCAAGAGCGCCAGGTTCAACTCCAGAAATTATCTTTGTTGAGTCTTATTTCCAGTGTTGGTTTTTTGTTTGTTTGTTTGTTTTGTTTGTTTGGGTTTTTTTGAGGCTGGCTGGTGTGGGGATCCAAACCCTTGACCTTGGTGTTACGAGGCTGTGCTCTAACCAACTGGGCTAACCAGCCACTTCCCCAATGTTCTTTTTGATAGATCTTGTTTTTTAGAGTAGTTTTAAGTTCAAAGCAAAATTGAGAAGAAAGTACAGAAACATCCCATATTCTCATAAACAAACTGAAGGTATTTTTCGTATATTCTGATTTGTCAACAATACAGAAGACCTCTGTGACCAAAAGTGTGGGATTTCTCCCCATCAGCAAGCAAGCAACCAATCTGCAATGAACACCAGTTGGGCGTCCTCTAGTTCAAATCTATTCTAACACTGTCTGCCTGGAGGTAGCATCATATGCCACAGGTCGAGGTCTCAGCCCCCAAGGCTGTCTCCTCTTTAGATGACAGCACAGAGTCCAGGTTCCTGGAACTTCTAACCAACCTGCTGTAAATCAGTGTCCCCACAACCCCTTCCTCGTGTTCAGTTGATTTGCTAGGGTGGCTCACAGAACTCAGGAGCTTACATTTACCCATTTTTTATAAAAAGTACTACAAAGGATACAAATGAATATAGATACATAGGGCAAGGTATTGGGGGAAGAGGTGTCACCTGCCAGGAACTTCTGTGAGTTCAGCTATCCAGAAGTTGTTTGAACCCAGTCCCTTTTGGTTTTTATGGAGGCTTTATTACATAGTCACTATTGATTAAATCATTGGCTATTGGTGATCAACTTAACCTTCAACCCTTTCCCTTCTGCAGACATTGGTTGAGGGGGCTGAAAGTTCCAACCCTCTAATCACAAAGTTGGTTCCCCTGGCAACCAGTCCCCAACCTGAAGCTGCCTAGGGACTGTCAGCCCTCAGTCAACTCATGAGCATACATACAGAAAAACACCACTTTGGAGATTTCTACAGATTTTAGGAGTTCTATGCCAGGAAAGGGGCTGAGACAAAACCAAATATATATTTCACAATATCATATCCCCCCTGTCCCCGCATATGAATATCCTCCTCCATTGTCAACATCCTGCACCAGAGTGGTGCATTTCTTACAGCTGATGAATCTACGCTGACACGTCATTATCACCCAAAGTTGGAAGTTCACGTTAGAGTTCTCTCTTGGTGTTGTACATTTTATGGGTTTGGACAAATTTATGATGACATCTGCCTACTATTATAGTATCACTCAGAGTAGTTTCACTGCTTTAAAAAATCCTCTGCTCTCTCCTTCACTCTTAACCCCTGGCAGCCACTAGTCTTTTGACTGCCTTCATGGTTTTGCCTTTTACAGAACGTCATATAGTCTTAGCAATATGCTTTTAAGTTTCTTCCATATCTTCATGGCTTCATAGGTCATTTCTTTTTCTTTTTTGGGAGTTTTGGGGGTTTTTTACAGAACGTCATATAGTCTTAGCAATATGCTTTTAAGTTTCTCCCATATCTTCATGGCTTCATAGGTCATTTCTTTTTCTTTTTTGGGAGTTTTGGGGTTTTTTTTGTTTGTTTGTTTATATTTTTAGCTGGCCAGGAAGGTCATTCCTTTTTAGTGCTGGATAATCCACTGTCCAGATTCATTCACCTACTGAGGGACATCTTGGTTGCTTCTAAGTTTTGACAGTTATGAATAAAGCTGCTGTAAAGATCTGTGTGCACGTTTTTATGTGGACATAAATTTTACCTTCTTTGGGTTAAAACCAAAGAGTGGGATTGCTGGATCTTTTGGTAAAAGTATGTTTGGTTTTGTAAGAAACTGCCAAACTGTCTTCAAGGTAGCTGTACCATCTTGCATTCCACCAGCAATGAATGAGAGTTCCTGTTGTTCCACTGACCAAATGTTCAGCATTTGGTGTTGCAGGTGTTCTGAATTCTGGCTTAATCTAGTAGGTATGAAGTGGTATCTCATTTTAATTTACATTATATTGCATTATAGCTGTATTTAACCATCATATGGCTATCATAACTGTTCTCAGATTCTCAATTTCTTTATGAATAATGCACATCTCTCCCTACCCCTACTCCTCTCAACCCCTGGAGTTAGGATGCGTTAGTGTAATTTTACTACATCAGACTTCAAGGTTTTTTGCGGGGAGTAGGAGGACATCTTGTTAAAATATTCTCAAGACATCTTACCAATTTATGTTCCTTCCAGTAGTGTATGAGAATGACTATCTCATGCATCTTTGCTAGCACTGTACATGATTACTTTTGAGTATTACTTGGTAAAATATATGGGTAAGTACACATGAAACTGTAGACAGAGGACATTTTGGAATTCTTGTCTCATAGTTTTTGTTCTAAATATAGGGGAGATAGGTGCAATCATATGAGAAGTACCTCGTCCTCCTTCCATCAAATTGACCAGCCCTCCTATGTTATGCCAGAATACTTTGTCTTCCTTCGCATTTCAGTGGAGGAGCTGTCCCTGTTCTCACTGGAGGCGAATGCCTCTCCATAGCTAAGATGGATTCCCAAACCCTTTCATCCCTTCAGGGACTTCACTCTTTCTCCCCTCCTGCCTTATTAATTTCTCACATTCCACTTGGATCATTCTCATCAGCACAAAACCTGGCCTGTCTTTAAAACAAAATGAAAAAGAAATGTCCTGTACCCCTTGTCTCCTATGTTAAATAAAAGTTATAGGAGACTGTTAGTTTGGACTGATCTCCTGTACTAGGCCCAACAGACCAAACCAAGATGAAGTCACTGGTGCTGAAGTTTCACACCACCAAGCCACACTAAGTTGTTTCTCTGACCTTCCAAAAAATCAGGAGAGAGAGAAAATAGCCAGATCCCCCAAAAGGCTGGTTTTAACTGGCATAAGGAAGTCCTTCTCTGCTTTAACCTTTAAAAAGAAGTAACTTTGAAATGACCAATCTGCTTTTTGTTCTCTATTTCTGCTTTCTTTGTCCCTTTTCTGTCTATAAAGTAAAGTTCCTCTGCTTAGCTCATGGGGAACACTTTCTATTTAATAGAATGAGGTGTTGCCCAATTCTAGAATCTCAAATAAAAGCCAATTAGATCTTTAAACTAAATTTGTTGTAATTTTTTCTTTTGACACCCACTATCCTATTTCTTCTTTCTCCACAGCAAAACTGGAAAGAGTTTCTGCTCACTGGGAAGAATAATCTTTACTTACTATTGTTCTCCCATTCTCTCTTCAACCCACTGCAACACCATTGGTCCTTTTAAAGTATAATTTTCAAAAAGTTAAAAACTTGGCTCTCGTGCAAATATAAAATGAACATGTGTCAAATATTTTATTCAACTAATTAATTAATAATGAGACCAGTAAGATGTTAAGACCACTTCAAAGGAGATTTTGAGGAGCAAACATGGATGTAGACATTGGTATGCTGAAATGAATTTTGCTAATATATATATAAAAGTGGTTAATATCCTGAAGGCCAATAAATGTAATTTTCCACCCTTTTCTATAGGGTGGAAATCAATTGCATCATTACAAGACAAAATTCATTTTCATTGCTGTAGACAAGAATCATTTGCACAGCTATCCATTTCCTATGGCTTAACTTCCTACAGAGTTGTAAAGTAGCCTACTCAGTAAGATAGTCCCTCTAGACAATGCCTAGCATCACACTGAAATGATATCCAGTAATTACTTTTGCCCATTTCCAGGTCTTAGACAATTTTTCCTGACAGTCCCACTATAACGATGACATTCTTGACAAAGCCAGTGGTCTTCCGTCCTCATCTGAATTGACCTCTTAGCAAGATTTGAAAAGGTTGAATGAACACTGTCCTTGAAAGACTTTTACATACTTTAGTACACGACGTTCACCTGATTTCTCCTGTTTTACCCACTTCTCTTTAGTCTCTTGCTGACTTTGTTTCCTCTAATAAACCTCTAACTATCAGGGTGCCCCAGTATGTATCTTCAGCCCTGATCTTCCCCCGAGATCCAGACTCTTAACTACTCATGTCTACCGTTCAGTCTAGTTCAAGCTACCATCATCTCTTGCCTGGACTATTCCAGTTTCTCATTGGCCTATGTGCTTCCACTCTGACCTTCTGCAGTTGATTCTCTACTCAGCTGCCATAGTGATCTTTTTAAAGCATGCTATCCCTCTTCTGCTTTAAATGCTCCAATGGTTTCTCCTTGTAATTCGAGTAAAATCAAAGTTCCTCTTGGCTCCTAAGGCCTTATGTGATCTTGTCTTTTCCTACGTCATCCTATCCCTCTTCTGCTTTAAATGCTCCAATGGTTTCTCCTTGTAATTCGAATAAAATCAAAGTTCCTCTTGGCTCCTAAGGCCTTATGTGATCTTGTCTTTTCCTACGTCATCTCCCTTCAGTCCATTCGTTCCTTTACCATGCATGGTCAAACTGGTCGTCTTTCTGCACCATGAATATGCCAAACTCTTCCAAGGCCATTGTACTTGCTGGTCCTACCCCCAGCAAAGATAGCCTCTGTTGACAGCCTCTTTGTCATTTAGATCTCAGTGTAAATGTCACCTCAGAGATGACTTCCCTGATCACCTTAGCTAAAGTGGCTCACACTCCCAGTTTATTACTTTACCTGTTTTATTTTTTTCATAGCCCCTACCAGTATCGGAAATCTTATTATCAATGTATAGTTATTTTTCATCTCTAGAGTGAAAACTTCTTGATGGTAGGAACTTGGTTTTGTCTTCCACTATGTCCTAGTGCCTAGAATGACACCTGGCACAAAGTTTGTGCTCGTTCAATATTTGCTTATTGGGCTGTCTGGTTTGTTCAGTTGGTTAGAGCACAGCCTTATAACACCAAGGTCACGGGTTGGATCCCCATACTGGACAGCCACACACACACACACACACACACACACAAATTTATTTACTCCGATTGTGCTCACATCCTCCCTTGGTTTTCTAGAAAGCCTTCAGGAAGTAAGATGGTAGAAAAAAGCAAAGAGGCTTCATAGAAATACAAAACATGGGGCTGGCCCATGGCTCACTCAGGAGAGTGTGGTGCTGATAACACCAAGGCCATGGGTTCGGATCCCTATATAGGTATGGCCAGTTAGCTCAGTGGGTGAGCATGGTGCTGACAACACCAAGTCAAGGGTTAAGATCCCCTTACTGGTCATCTTTAAAAGAAAGAAAACTGCGCTGTGGGAGAGATTGAAGCACTACCCTCTTCTGTGGTTAAATCTAAACGGTGACATTTCCTCTCCTCTGTATTCTTTCTCCACCTTTCCCTACCATAGTTGCACACAAAACTGGGGGAGAGGGCAGGAAGGAACTTAGCTTTGGAGAAAGGAGGAAATTAATGTTTTCCTGAAGACCTTGAAAAGGGGGACTTGGTATGGAGTTTTCTTTTGGGAAAATTTTTAAAGTTCTGGAGCTGGATGGTGGTGGTGGTTGTGCAACAGTGTGCACGTAATGCCACTAAGCTGTACACTTAAAAATGGTTAAAATGGGGAGCTGGCCCTGTGGCTCACTCGGGAGAGTGCAGTGCTGGTAACGCCGAGGCTGTGGGTTCGGATCCTGTATAGGGATGGCCGGTGCGCTCACTGGCTGAGCATGGTGCAGACAACACCGTGCTGGGGGTTGTGATCCCCTTACTGGTAGAAAAAAAAATGGTTAAAATGGTAAATTTTTGTACATTTTACCATAATTTTAAAGATTAAAATTTAAAAAGCAGTTGTGGGGGAGTGTTTACTAGGGCTCCCCCTCTTGGTGGGATTGTATTCTTTTAGTAGTTCTGATTTAGCATAGGAATGAAATTAAAGTTTTATTTTGATTGGAATTTTTGACACAGGCAGGGCTTCTAGAGTCTGGAGAAAGTCATTCAAGATTTTTTGTTCTCACAGTGCTGATAACACCAAGGTCAAGGGTTCAGATCCCTGTACCGGCTAGCTACCCCAAAAAAATAGAAAGAAGTTTTTGTTCTTGTTTTTTGTTTTGTTTTTGTCATTGTTTTTCCCTCTTCTTTATTTAGGGAGGTAGATTACCATGGGAAGTACCTTCGCTTCTGGAAAGCCAGAGAATAACAGGTGGAACTCTAGAAAGCAAGTAGTAAGGAGCTGGCTTTTTTAGAAGTGACATAGCAGAGTGGGCAGAGAAAGGCCCCTGCCACTTAGCCTGTGACTATAGACAAAGTCACTTAATCACCAGAAGCTGGGTATCCTGACTTTAAGAATTGTTGGGAGGATTAAAGATGAGTGCCTAGCAAAGTACCTGTTATATGATAAGTGCTCAGTGAGGGGTAGCTGCTTCGATTATGAGGATGTGCTCACTGTATGGGATATAACGCAATTCACTGGAATGAAAGCAGGAACTTTAGTTTTTACCTCTAGGTTTCCTAGACTATTCCACCACCCTAAATGAGAAGTTAGGATTCCAAACCTAGATCAGAATAAAGATTACATGGAGATTTGGAGCTTCTTGGTACTGTATCTCTTGGAAATCTAAGCACTGTAGAATAATATTGTGTGAAGTATACCATTGTGGTGGGAAGTTTTTGTTTTTTGTTCTAACTGTGCTGAGTTGGAAGGCCGAGTTCCTACAAATGACCTGATCTGTTGTACTACACAGGAAACAAGCTGCAGTCTCTTATCTTGAACTGTTGGGGGTTTACAAATGTAAAAATTCATCAAGTTGCATTCTTTCTATCTATGTAGTTTGTGGTAACTTACTCACTCTACAAAGGTACTTCAAAAAGTTGGTGGAAAAATAGAATTAAAGGATAATACAAATCTTTCCATGAACTTTTTGAAGACGACTCATAAGTAATTCATAGCTCGATTAAAAACGAAAGCGATTGATAGAAAAGGGGGAGAGAGATGGGCTACATTGTACGTACCACTGCAAAGGTACGTTGTCCCCAGGTCTGACTCACAGAAACCTTTAACAGTTGAGGTGAAACTGGGATATTAATTTGGAGAAATAATCACTGAGATAATTAATATAAAGCAGTGGTTTTGTAATGACTGATTTTTTTTTATTAACTTCTATTTTCTTTATATTCTAGTTAATAAAAGTAGCCATGGAGAACACTGAAAACTCAGTGGATTCAAAATCCTTTAAAAATTTGGGAACGTGAGTATTTTAATGGAATCCTATATAATGAGAGGAGGGTGGGTATATGTAATACAGCGAACTCTGAGGAGTGGGGAGGCGAAAAGAATGTGGACTTTCAACCAGAGAGACCAAGCTGACTTCCTACCTCGGACAGCTGTGTGGCTTTGCATAGGTTCACTTATGCTCTCTGAACCTCATCTTTAAAGTGGAGGTAACACAACTTCCACAGAACAGAGGATGAGGAGAAAGACCTAGTACGGTGCCTGACCCGTAGTGGAAACCTAGTCCTGAAATCAGAAGGACACCACAGGAGAGGCAGCACTCCCAAGTCTGGGTGCTCTGTGCCTTCCCAGATAACTCGACAGGATTAGAGATTTTGTGTTTGGGGAGGGCAGAAGGTTTACCTGATGTTTGAGTTTTAAGACTAAAATACGGTGTCAGTTTTCAGTATGAGGAAGAATTGCCTAGGTATGGATTATCTTTTACCCTTTGTTTTTCTCTTGTCTTCCTTTTTTGAATTTTCTACTTATTAATGCTTCCAACAACCAGCAGATGGAGAAAGGCAAAAGATAAAACTCAAACACTCTTCATTTAACTCATGCCTGTTATTATCCATTTGGGATCTCATGATATTTTTAATTCTAAAAGTTTATTTCTGAGACCTAGTATTACTGTTCTGGACCATCCTGGGAATTGCAAATTAATTTTATTACAGGTTGAGTATCTCTTATCCGAAATGCTTGGGACCAGAAGTGTTTCATATGTTGGATTTTTTCAAATTTTGGAATATTTGCAGAATACATACTGGTTGAGCATCCCTAATTCGAAAATCTGAAATCTGAAATGCTCCAATGAACATTTCTTCTGTTTCATATCAGCACTCAAAAAGTCTCAGATTTTGGAGCATATCAGATTTAGGATTTTTGGGTTAGTGATGCTCAGCCTTTACTATCCCTAATTCGAAAATCTGAAATCTGAAATGCTCCAATGAACATTTCTTCTGTTTCATATCAGCACTCAAAGAGTCTCAGATTTTGGAGCATATCAGATTTAGGATTTTTGGGTTAGTGATGCTCAGCCTTTACTAAACAATAGCATTACAGCAATGCTATTAACAAGTTACCAATAAAGATTTAGCAATTTTTTTATCAAAGAAATTTTCCTAGAAATTAAAATTTTGAAATATAATCCTAGAGAGTTTTTGTTCATTGTCATCATTGTTGTTTAAAGCCTTTTAAAGTTATTTACATGTTTTCCTACCTTCTTTTCACATCATACAGAGCATTATTTAAATAACAAATTGCATGAGAGCCCCAAACATGTTTAGGGTTGTTTTGATGCTATGGTAAATTAACCCTCACGTTCCCAGACCTTTTGAGTCTCTGCTCTTTCTCAGCTGTGTTCCATCTTGGTCTAGATATCAAATTGCTGGTAGATTACTTACCTCCTAAGGAGGCAGAGGGAGAGAGGGGAGAACAGGTTTCAGGAGATGGGAGTTACAGTTCTATGATTCATTATCTGTATGACCCAAAGCTCAAGTCAGCTTTCAGGCTTTTAATTTTCTCCATAAAATGTGTGACTCTTCACTTTTAGCTAAATATAATAGTTCTTTTCTGACCTTGACTCCTTTAATTTACTACTTTTAATTTTTTTCCAACAATATTTTTGAAATTATGTATAATGTGAAATACTGTAAGGTTAAGTACATGTACTCATAAGGTTAAGTACCTGAATTTTAGGTATTGGTGTTTGACTTTCCTAGACCTATTATTTCCTAGTTCTTGTTCTAGATCACGAGTTATGTTTGTGGGCTGTTTTTGTCACATTTTATTGGAACATAACCACACCCATCATTTACATATCATCCCGGGCTGTTTTTACAAGCAGAATTTAGATAGCCTGCAGGCCAAATATACTTAATATTTGGCCCTTGAAGAAAAAGTTTACTGTCCCCTAGTCTAGGTAGTGGATGTTTTTGGAGAAGTGACTTCCAAACAAAGGTATTTTCAATTATTTATAATGGTGCTTCTTTGTATTAATAAATTTTTAATTTATTCAACTCATAGTTTAAGGAGCAGTTTAGGACTTGTGGTAGATAACGGTGCTTTGGGTCATATTTGCATTTTGTTGGTTTCCTATTATTTCAGGGTAATTTTTAAGATTTTACTCTTACCTTGAAGGATAAAATATTTCACAAAGTTATAAGAAATTTTTAAATTACAAAATGTACTTGATGAGATTTTACTTAGATTCAGAGGAAAACATTAAAATATAGAAGTTAAAAGCCTGAACTCTAAAGTCCAACAGATGCTTTCCTTCCACTGTGACTGTGACACAGTGTCTACACAGCCTTCAGCATATTACTTATCCTCATGGCAGATCATTTTCTCATCTGTAAAAATGGGTTGTTGTGAAATTTAAATGACGAAAGGCCTGTAGTACAAAGTTTGGTACAAAACACTCAATAAGGTTAACTGTTCTTATCAGTTATAAAAGTCATATTAGTATAAACAGAAGGAGTGGTCATTTCTACCTTTGTAAACTGTTGTTTGATTTCCAAACAGAGAGATCATACATGGAAGCCAGTCAGTGGGCTCTGGAATATGCTTGGATGATAGCTACAAAATGGATTATCCTGAAATGGGTTTATGTATAATAATTAATAATAAGAACTTTGATCAAAGCACTGGTAGGTACCTTACGTAGTTTTTAATCCCTTTCAAATATTTGTGCCATTTATATTTGATGTAATATAAAAGCCAGTATTGATGTGTAACTGTGACACAGAATAGCTGTGAAGTAGAGCTAGGGCAGGACCCTACAGCCTCCACAATACAATATGAACTCCTACCTCTTCTGCCTGTCTTCAAAACCCTTCCCTCTTCCGTCACCTAATAACCTCCTATCTGTATGCTTGGTGTCTTCTGCCCTGACTCCTCTGTAACCCTTGCTTCTTTTTTTTCTGTTGCCTCTTTTATACCAATGGAAGTTTCTCAACGGATAGTAAGTACCTGTAGTAGTATTTTTCCTTTCTGGAAACTGCAAGGCATATCACAGGTACTGACTCATTTAATTTTTACAACTCTGAAAAGTAGCTACTGTTAGATTCAGAAAGGTTAAAATCCTTGCATAGCCACACAGCAAGTATAGGAACAGAGCTGGGATCTGGGCCTTGGTCTGTCTGACTCCAAAGCCCAAGCTATTAATCCATCGTCTGTTCTGCTTTGCTTCCCCGTGTCTTCATCTGCTCTGTTGTCTTTTTACTCTTGCCCTGCAAAGATGGCAGAGATGCCCCATCTCATGGAGGCCTTTCTTTTACCCTGCTTCCTCGTAATTCCTCTGTTTATCTCCTTCCCTAGATTTTGAATATGTGTTATTCAGCTTGCCCTCTTCACTTCTTTCCTTCTGGAACTTAGTTTTCTGTTTTCTGCCTCTGCTACTGAAACTGCTGTCTTTCCATTCACATGGCCTGATCACCAAATCCCATTCTCAGTCACTGTGCTGTGTATAGTTTGAATCTAATATAACATTTTAGAATATTTTTAGAGAATATAGAGAATAAAATCCTCACAATCCCAAAAGGCTATTTAATATTTCAGTTTATTACTTGATATTTTTTGACAGTTTTTTAAAAATCTTGATTCTGTTAATAACATGCAAGCAATATTGTATCCTGCTTTTTCCATTTAATGTATTTTTTCATGTTGCTGCATAATTTTTATATCTGTTATTTTAATGATTATATAATACTTCACTGCCTGAACATACCATTTCTTTAATTTGCATAATTTACCATATGAATGAACCTTTTGTCTATTTCCTTATTTTTCATTTTTAAATTGGTGCTGTGTTGATTCTTTGAATTGGCATATTAATCAAATTAGAATTAATTCTCAATTAATTCTAGATGCCGTAGATCTAATTTAAGAGACTACCTACCAGAGTGGTGGTAAAAAATGGAGGGAAGCCAGACTACATTGGAAAGATAAGCAGGATTTGATGTTAGATTAGTGAGGAGAGAATAGTTGAAAATGGGTCCTAAACCTGAATGGCATCAGTGTTCTTGCTTTTGGCTATAAGTTGAGATACCACCTTCAATCATTAAAGAAAGAAAAGACAAAACATCTTGTTTCTTTTTGTTTTATGAATTTTTAAAAGTTTACAGATATTTTGTCTCATATTGCTGGTTGTGATGCCTTCTTCTGTAGATAGACTTTTACACTGTTGAACCTATTCTTTTTTTTTTTTTTTTTTTTTAAAGCATGTTATTCCACTCTTTCCCCCCACAAAAGTTTAGACCAGTAGTCTGGCTTTTACCTTATAGTGAGCTCCTTTTCTAGTTTGAGATTTGAAGGTCAGGTTCACACAAGATCTCTGGCAGTGTTTTCTGTTCTGTCTGCTAAGTGGCTGCATGGCATCCCCGGCCTTTCCGATGACAAAATATTGATGAGTTTAATTTTATGAAAATAATATATGCCCATAATAGAAATTTTAGATTAGCAAAAGTAAATAAATAAAATCACTCCTGATCACACTACCCAGAGATAATCAACAGTATTTTAGAGATATAGATATTTAGACTTTTTATATTTAGTCTTCATGCATATTGAATTTATTCAGTTCTAAGGGTGTGCTTCTCCCAGTGTTTTAGCATTTTTGAAATCTGACAGCAAAATATAATCAGTCTCTACAATTTCAATCTGTACATTTATGGGGAAAATACTATAAAGAAGTGGTAAAAAGCCCAGGACTTCTGGGTCCGGCCCCGTGGCTTACTCACGAGAGTGCAGCGCTGGTAGCCCGGAGGCCGCGGGTTCGGATCCTATATAGGGATGGCCGGTGCGCTCACTGGTTGAGCGTGGTGCAGACCACACTGTGCCAAGGGTTGTGATCCCCTTATTGGTCAAAAAGAAAAAAAAGCCCAGGACTTTTGGATAAAGGCTAGCACTAGCTTTGTCACTTTAGACAAGTTTCTTAACTCATCTGTGCTACATTCCCCACATCTGTAAAAATGAAGCTAGTAATACTATCTCATGGTGTTACAAAGGGTTAGAGATTGCCCATAGCAGAAAGCCCGATGAACAGTATTAACGTGGTAGTGGTTTTTCTTTCTTTTTTTCTAAAAAAAATTATGAAATTAGTAATATATCTTAAAATTGTTAGAAACTGAGACTGTCTGGTTAGCTCAGATGGTTAGAGCACAGCTTTGTAAAACCAAGGTCAAGAGTTCAGATACCTGTACTGGCCAGCTGCCAAATATATATATATATATATATATTAGAAACTTAGAATCAAAGAAATACAGTTCCTTTAAGTGTGTGTGTTATACACAAGTATATATACTTTTTTCTTAAACAAAAGTAGGATCATATGATTTTTTAGTCCTTTTTTTTTTTTTTTTTTTTTTTTTTAACAATGACAATTTTCCCCTGGCAAAATTTTGTCTGCAAAAAGGACAACATAGCATTCCATTATATAAATGAATCATAATTTATTTAGCCAAACCCCTACCGATAGGCATTTAAAGTTGTTTCTGTTTTTTTTTTTTTTCTGCTCAGCAGCTATGAAGGATATTCTTATGGCTATCATATTGATACAGCTTCTATTATTTTATTTTTATTTTTTATTTTTTTCCTTTTTGTCTTTTTTCGTGACCGGCAACGGATCGCAACCCTCAGTGTCGCGCCCGTACCGGACCGGCAACGGGATCGCAACCCTCGGTGTTGTGCCCGCACCTCGCTCAGCCAGTGAGTGGCCAGTCTGTATGTGGGATCCGAACCCTTGGCGGGAGCGCCGCCACACTCCCAAGCGGCGCACTGTAGCAGTGCGCCACTGGGCCGGCCCCGATACAGCTTCTATTATAAGTCCTATATGCTAAGAAGTTAAAGAGACTTTGTGTCACCATGATCAGAATAATTAGAATTTTCTTAGCATTTAAAAGGAAGCATTTATTGTGGGTTTTGTGAATCGTTGTATAGTTTATTTTATTTCAAAGCAGTTATTCTTTTTTTTAAAATGCATTTAAGAGTAATTTTTTCTGTTCCAAGGAATGAGTCCTCGGATTGGTACCGATGTAGATGCAGCAAGCCTCAGGGAAATATTCATGAACTTGAAATACGAAGTCAGGAATAAAAATGATCTTACATGTGAAGAAATTTTGGAATTGATGCGCAATGGTAAGAAATAACTAAAAGAATGACCTTCATTGTCCAAGCTGTGACCTTGTCCAACAATGACATTCATTGTTCTAGCTATCATTATACAAATAAGGAAGTATGAGAATAGCAGAATTATACTGTACATAATCCTAACCTTATACATTTTTAGTAAGAAGTAAAAAAAAGTTGTTCATGCCAACTCTCTAAAATGCTTTGAGGTATGTTGCTCTGCCCGAGATTGGGTTTAGGTGATCTCTTTGTTCTGTTCTCAATTTCTTTATCTTATTCCCATACAGCAGATGTGAGATTGTTGAATAAAGTTGCAGGGTTTTTTTCCTTTTATTTGTAAATGTCTTTCCAGTTTCTAAAGAAGATCATAGCAAAAGGAGCAGTTTTATTTGTGTGATTCTAAGCCATGGTGAAGAAGGAGTAATTTTTGGAACAAATGGACCTATTGACCTGAGAAAATTAACAATTTTGTTCAGAGGGGATTATTGTAGAAGTCTAACTGGAAAACCCAAACTTTTCATTATCCAGGTAAAGTATAACTGAACAATTTGGTCATTAAGGATTAATCAGGGATTAATTTACTCAATAGTGGATTATCGAAAGAATTTATTTTTTTTCTTGAGGCTACAGAACTAATGTTACTTTTTTATTCATTTAAACCACCACTTAGAAAATATGGAGTAAATTTCAATTTTAGACATATCAAAAAGACTCAGCATATTTAACATCAATTTTTACACAGCATTTCTATTTCTTAGAAATGTTATGTGTATTCACACATTTTTTTAATTTTAATTTTTATTTTTTTGTTTGGTTTTTTTTTTGGCAGCTGGTCCAGTATAGGGATCGAGCACTGGACCTTGGTGTGATCAGCACCATGCTCTAACCAACTGAGCTAACCAGCCAGCCCTGTTTTTTTTAAATAAACATTTATTCTCTAACATTCAGGCCTGCCGAGGTAGAGAACTGGACTGTGGCATCGAGACAGACAGTGGTACTGATGATGAGATGATGTGTCAGAAAATACCAGTTGAGGCCGACTTCTTGTATGCGTATTCCACAGCACCTGGTAAGAAAGTTACAAATAAGTGTTATATGCAGATTTTAAATGAATTATACTGTGACTAACTGTAGAATTAAACAATAAAGAGTGTGTTTGATATCCCTGAAGAATAGCTAATTTGTCTATATTTTAGGGGAACTTAACCACAGAGAAGTCTCAAAAAGTTGTCTTTAGCCAAAATTTTGGCTAGAAAATATGCATACACATATATATAGGAGAGTAGACTAACACCATGCCATTCATGAACTTAATACTAGATAGTATATTATACAGCAGCAGAGGCAAAGTCAGAACTTCACCCACTTTTTAAAGCAGAAGAGAGGTATGTTTTCCAGGAATTCTTTGGAAGATAGGAATTTAAAAAGATAAACATGATTAGTATAGGAGAGAAGATAGATGTAGAGTGGGAGAAAATAAAGAAGATAAAAAATGATATATATGAATATGCATTACCTCCACTTTTTTGTGGTTGTATTGCTCATGTCTTCTTAAAAATATTTATTGATTGTACAGCTATTTACTTACACAACTCACATAAGAGAAGTGTATTTTTAAACAGTGTTAAATTTTCAGATTTGCTCAGTATGGTTTCCTTTATCCTCCAGGCATCTTTCCAGGCAAAATACTTCTAAATTAAAAACAATGGGTCCAATAGTTAATCTGAAAAAAAATACAATACACTGTTTTTCCTTTTTAGACCTTTTGAATACTCTGTAATGTGTTTATTACACTTCATTTAAATGTCCTTACACACACTAAGGACACTGAAATGTATATGCATACATACCAATTTATTTCTTGGCTAAGCCAATATTTTTTTTTTTTTTTTTTTTTTTTTTTTTTTTT
>NW_007726811.1:26430-47555 GCF_000696425.1 Galeopterus variegatus
GATTGCAACCCTCGGCGTTGCTCCCGCGCCTCGCTCAGCCAGTGAGCGGGAACCGGTCTGTATGTGGGATCCGAACCCTCGGGCGGGAGCGCCGCCACACTTCCCAAGCGGCGCACTATCCAGTGCGCCACCGGGCCGGCCCATAAGCCAATATTAAAATAAGATGAAATCTGATTGAAACACCATGGTACTTCTAATGATTCTTTTTATAAATCACTTTGCTTTTACATCTTCTTCTGCATGTTTACCTGTTCTTCCCTATTGGAAGGAGCCCAGGAAGTAAAACTCTGAATAACTCATTGGTAACATTAGACTACAATTCTCTTTCCTTGCTGAAAACAGAAGTGTGTGCACAGCACACGTTTTTTTTTCCCCGTCTAGCATCATTTCTCCTGAAACCAAAGGTGTCTTTTTCTTTTTATGGCTAATAAGACCTGTGGAAGTTTATGTTTATTTTTACCTTTATGATTATATAGTAATTTATAGAATCAGCTAAAATCAGATATCCATGGTATTTTGGTTATATTTTGCCTTGTAGGTTATTATTCCTGGCGAAATTCAACACATGGATCCTGGTTCATCCAGGCACTTTGTGCTTTGCTGAAAATGTACGCCCACAAGCTTGAGTTCGTGCACATTCTTACCCGGGTTAACCAAAAGGTAGCAACAGAATTTCAGTCCATTAGCGAGAAATCTGAGTATCATGCAAAAAAACAAATTCCTTGTATTGTGTCCATGCTCACAAAAGAACTGTATTTTTACCACTAAGGAAATGGTTGTTTTGTTTTGTTTTTTAGTTTGTATGCCAAGTAAGAAAACAGTATAATTGATACTATATTCCCCTCTCTCATTTAAATCTAATCTAATGCTCCAGATGGTACTTTGAAACATACCATTTCCATAGCAATAGAACCACCATGAAGCTACCTCAAACTCAAAATCAGAATTTAGTAGTCAAAATTAAATTTAATTAGGAATAAATAGAAATGGATGATGGTGGAATCGTTATGAGAGAATTGATTGTAAATTTACAGCTTTCATAATTAGCAAGTTTCAGTGATGCTATGCTATGAATTTTCAAGTCGTTATGAAAAAGTTAAACATTGCAATAATGACTTTTAATGATCTCCTCCCCACCCTTTAAGACTGTGCATTCTAGTTTTTTTCCAGACTGTAGGACTGATGGTATGGAATAATGTATACTAAAACAGGAATCCGTGGGCATGGGCAAAGGCCTGATAACCTTTATTTTAGAACTGATATAGGACAGTGAGTCAACAGAATTTTTAACTCATTTATCTGAGCTTATGGTTTTATGATGTTTGTCCTAAGCATGTCTTTGTTGTCAAAAATCATGTTTAATATTGAAAAAGAAACTAAATATTTTATTCAAGAGAAAGTGTGAGAAACAGAGTTGACTCTTAAGGCTGAAATGCTGCAACATTCATAGAGGGACAGTTGCAACCATAAGGGGCTGAAATGCAGCTGGGCTGCCAGCATAAGTGTCTTCTCCTTTGCTCCTATGCAAATCAGTTGAGCTTTACATACCAGCAAAATATCTGAGGTTTTGTAAAAACCTCAAACTGTTGATTATTAGCAAGATGATATGAAGAAATTTTATAGGAACATACTAAAATGTAACTTAGAAAAGGTGGAATGGAAGGAAAGAACTGTAAATCAATCAGGTGGGCGCTCTGTAATTCGAGAGAAGATGGTGTGAGCCTGAGCAGAGACAGGGCACAGCCTGTTCGATGAAGGCTTCCAAAAAGGACTGCCAGCTGGTTTCTTCATAGGTACTGGTGCATGTGGAGGATGCCCCCAAGGCACGAAGTGCCAAGTAAGAGTGAACCAAGTCTAAAGCTTCTGAAATGGGAATTTTCCCAAAGTGGTGAGAGTCACAATAAGAGTCGTAGTACTCTTTGTAGGAAAATTTTTAAGCATGTCATTTTCTGTTAAGTTTACAGTCAAAGGAAAATAGTGGTAACGTTTTATACTCTTGCTGAAATAAAAGGACCATGGCACACAGACTTTAGAAGTCATTGAGTCAGAGCCTCTCCCCCGGCACCTGGGGAAACTGAAGGCCAGAGCTCAGCACTCAGGGAAGTCAGGCTCCAGGCTTCCTCGCTCAGAGGTGTGGAGCTGTCACCGCAGCATCGTGTCACTGGCTTTCAGTGTGACATTTCACATGAACTTTCTTTTTACTCAAGGAAAGGAACTCACATTTACAGATGACAGGTATTTGTTTTGACTGGATTTGTAACTCTTCTTAAGTAAATGTAGCATGTAATGGTATCATAAGGTGTGATCCTGTGTGACAATTTTTTTAAATTTGTTATTTTGCATTTTTATTTTAAAATAAAATTCAAACTTAAAATTGCCAACGGGTTCAAGTTCTTTGTTATTGTTGTTTTCGATGTTGTGCTACTAATCGGAAGTTAAAATATTTTTAACTAAGAGCCTAATTTGGAAGAGTCAAGGAGAATGCAACAGAACGTAATCTAATATTTTGAGGTGGTAACAAATTACTGAATAGAGGGAACAGATCTCTTAGGCTGCTGAGGTCCTCGCAGGAGGTCCTGTTCCTAAAAGGGCTATGATGCCACAAAGGATACTAGGTTTTCAGAGATCTTAGTCCCTAAATATGGCCATATTTTAAAATTTTAAACATTTTCCACCACATAAATTTTAAATTGGGTCATTGCAGGGGAAAACAACCTAATGGGGATATGTTGACATTTACTGCTGGCTTCTTCTGGGAGACAGGATTGTGACAGAGGAAGATGCTCTTTTTACTTTACATACTTAGAAAAGGAATATAGCAAAGTGGGACTAGGTGGTTTTAAATTTCTTCCAATATTTCTATAATGAACATATATTTCTTTAAATTAGAAACAAAATAAAATTGTCCTAATTAGGTATTAGAGACTCCTGTTTCCAAGGAGCAGAGAGTGGCACGAATGACTTCTCCAAACCTTTTAAAGGTGTGGTTCTATAATGCATTGAGAAAAATCTAGCCCATCTCATCTTCCTGCTGTATAAAGAGGTCTCAGATATTAAAAAGAAAAGACAAGCAACCCAACAGAAAAATGGGCCAGGGGCATGAACACTTCACAGAAAAGGACCAAATGTCTCTTCAACTCAGATAAAGAGCTTAATCTCCATCATAATGAGAGATGTAATTAAACTAAGGTACTATCTGTCATCTCTCAGATTGGCAGAAATTCCAAAGTTTGATAATATATTCCATTAGCAAGACTATGGGGAAATTATCTCCCATTAATAGGAGTGCAAAATGGTGGTATAATTCCCTTTGGAGGGGAATCTGACAAGAGTAAATATCAAATTATTTACTCTTTGAAGTAGCAATCTCATTTCTTGAAATCCAGCCTACTTATAAAACTGTACATGTACAAAATTATATACAAGCTTTTCATCACAACAGTTTTAATGGTAAAAAAAAAATGGCGGCAACCCAGCTATAGGGAAGACAGGTTAAAATACACTGGTACATCCACACAGGAGAACAGGAAAAAGCAGTTAGAGGGGAAAGTGAGTTGAAATTGTTTTGTTTTTTCGTTTTTAAGTGGGAGAGATTTAAGCATGATTAACTGCTGGGATCCAGTTAAGAGAAAGATTGAAAATACAGAAAAGAAAAGTAACTGACAGTGTAGGGTTCCCAAGAAACTTAAGAAGGGTAAATCTGAGCACAGTTGGGGTGGAGAGGGCGATGGGGAGAGGAGAAGAACCTCTTTGGTTTCTTTTTTAATGGAGAAAATACGAACAGCTGTGGCTGAGGCTAGATTTGTAGTTTTTGTGGTAGGAAGTTCCCCTACAATAGCTTCTGTATTTTCTTTGAGGGGGATGATAGTGAACCAAGGGCTAGAAGAGTAAGGAAGGTTTGAAGCAATCATTGTCAGGAGTGGAGGAGATTAATAAAATCACTGGGCAATGTTTAGGGCCCCAGTTCAAACCAACAATTATGAATGTGCAGTGGTACCAGCCTGCCTTGTGTGATTTTATTTAGCAATACTTAGTTGCTTGGGTATTGGCATGGATATTGCATGTGTTGAGCTTTTGCCCGCATGTATTTAAAAAAGACACAGGAGCCACAGATTTCAGGGTAGTGCAAAACGACTTACTGAATTGATGAACTGTGGAATGTAAGCTGGACAGATAAGGAAATGAAAACGAGGGGGCTGATTATCGGGAATAAGGAGAGGCCCATGGCCTTGTGGTCCTAATAAATTTGCAGACCCATTGTAGTGGGAGTGGTGGAACAATAAGACCAAAATGATGGGAGATTGTGATCAGAAACAGATCATCTGAATTGGATTGGGCCGATTTGATCATGAAAAAGATGGGACTAAGTCAAAGAATGAAGTAGCGTGAAAGAAACCATTTTGGGACTAGCATGAAAGAGACCATTTTTGTACCACCACAGTGGGGTTTTGCAGTAGTGGGGAGAGGTTGGGCTCCACTCCAAATACAAGCAAAAGTGAGAATTCACAAGCCAAGGAGTTGGGGGAGGGGGGGGGCACCAGCAGATGAAAAATTACTAAGAGGTAGCATCAGGGGTAAGGGGTATTTTGGCCAAATCTACCTGACAGGATTCTTGCTGAAGGCAGGCCGGGGTGATCAGACACCACCTGGGGGAGACGGAGGGTGAGGAACCCAATTAGGAGACATGTAGGGTGATCAGATATTGAGGGTGGAGGATTCAGGCTGTACCAACTTAGCAGGATTCTTACTAAAATTGAACCGTGCGCGGAGGGTGAGGAACCCAATTAGGAGACATGTAGGGTGATCAGATGTTGAGGGTGGAGGATTCAGGCTGTACCAACTTAGCAGGATTCTTACTAAAATTGAACCGTGCACAGGTGAACACAGTCCAAAAGTCAGGGCCCAGTTGAGAAGAGAGTTCAGAGGAGCCTGACTAGAGATTGGTCAGAGAGAGAATCTTTGTCAGTGTTTAACAAGCACTTCAAGTGATCCCCATGTCATTGTTCCCAGGATCACACTTGGAGAAGCACTGTTGGACATCTGTTTAATGGTCCTTTCATTGGTTCATAGGTCTTAACCTATGAACCAAATGAGAAGAAAGTGGCATTTTTCAATACCAACAACCAGCTCTCTGATTCACCAGACACCAACTGGGTGTCCTGCAATTCAACTCAATTCTGACATTATCTACCAGGAGTTAGCACAGACCCCCCAGGTTAAGGGCTCATTCTCATAAGGCCATCCCCACTTCAGACGCCAGTTGCAAGTTCTGTCCCCCCATATAGAAATCTGACCAACCGGCTAGAAATCATTTGTAAACCACAACCCCCTTCACAGATTCAGTAATTTGCTAGAACGGCTCACGGAACTCAGGACCACACTTTGCTTACATTTACCAGTTTGTTATGAATAACACAACGAAGGAACTGCAGAATGGCAGAGATGCATAAAGCAGGTGTACGGAAGAGGGGTGCAGACCTTCCATGCTCTCTCCAGATGCACCAACCTCCCAACGCTTTGATGTGTTCACCAGCCTGGAAGTTCTCTGAGTCTGGTTGTTCAGGAGTTTTCATAGAGCTCCAGCTCCCCTCTCATCCTTGGGGCCTGGGGGTGGGGTAGAAAGTTCCAGCTTTCTAATCATTTGGTCTTTCTGGTGACCAGCCCCATCCTGAGATTGTCTGGTGCTTCTGTGCTTGCTCGCCCTGCCCCCACCATCACCTCATTAGCATAAACTGGTGCAATTTAAAGGGGCCTGTTATGAATAAGAAGTCTCTCCTATCGCTCAGGAAATTCCAAGTTTTAGAAGTTCTGTGTTAGGAACCAGAACAAAGGCCAAATGTGTGTTTTATTATACCACAGATATATATCAAAGCCCTGTAACTTAGAACTCATCTCTGTACCTGTAGGCAGTGTATACAGATTATTTTTAGTAGCAGGAAAGAACAGGCCAGAGTAGAAGCATCTTGGTGAAGGCAAAGGACAGAGGAAGGAGGAATCCATGCAGAAGATGGTGGAAGTGATCCCGATCTGCAGACAGAAGTTGGTGCAGAGGAGATGCCAGAAGGAGACAAAACTTAATATTCTGTAAAATGTCTACATCCAGTATTACTTAACAGTAGTCTTTTTGTGTGTGTGTGTGTGTGTGTGTGTGTGTGTGTGTGACACCAGTAAGGGGATCGCAACTCAGCCAGTGAGCGCACCGGCCATCCCTATATAGGATCCGAACCTGCGGCGGGAGCGCCACTGCGCTCCCAGCGCCGCACTCTCCCGAGTGTGCCATGGGGCCGGCCCTGCCTAACAGTATTCTAAGTGGACTTATTATATTTCCATATCCTATGTTCATTCATAGTATTTAACCTGACTTTCAAGTTCTCCAAAGCCCTTGCTAATTTTCAAAGCTTACAAAAATAACTGGTGATTCTGCTCAAAACCTTAAAATATAATGTAGTCAAAAGCACCATGTAGAAATAATAGGTCCCTGTTTCCGGCCAATGCTACTGTGTCTGTTCTGAACAATTGCCTCCAGAGCCATTGTTGCTGATGCAGAATCAGATGGAATGGACTGAGAAATCATATTTGCAAATGGCTTCTGTTGAGAGTTTCTGTATGTGTAAGAATGAGTTGCATTGCCACTGAGGTGAATGGTGGAGGCAGCCTGTACACCAAAACCTTACTGTGCTCCTGCACAGTCGTGACCTGCCTTCCCGACTTCCTGCTTGTCCCCCATGGCCCCCATCCTGTGCTATGAACTTTCAAAACTTGCAGTGATAAGCAACTCAGATTTGTCTGGCGTGTGCATATCACCTGTGGTCTTACTCATCACTGTTTTACCCCAATGCAGGCTGATGCAAAAATTAAATGATTTAAATATTAAAAATCTTAATTTAATGGACAGATTCCAATTTTCTATTTTACTTTCTACCACTTTATCCCTATCAATTAACTTGGTAGCTTTCTGAAAAAATTTTTTTCAAAAAAATTTTGTTATAAAATATGTAAGTAATTTAATATAAACATTCAGGGCATATCTCTCTGATATTCTCTCCACTCAAATATTCTTTATATTTTATTTAAATTTCTACTATAAATACAAAGTCATACTAAATTGGAACCTGATTTATCCATGTTCTCTCCCCATCCCAACCCATCCCCTCATACATCCTCAAGCATAGAGCAGAACTGAAAGGTTGAAATAGTTGCACCAAAACAGTGTTTTGGTTTATTCAATGAGCTCATGAAAAAGAAAGACAGGCTAGACTCAGAACCACACTAATACATGTATATACTTAAAGTTACCAATGGAAATTTTTAAGTGATTTGCTATGGGTTCTGTTCACAAATTTCTTATAAAAACTCATGAAGTCATCAATGGAGGCTTGTGAACATGTAAGCAATGGGCCCATCCACTTTACATGCAAGCCTTGGTGTAAATGTCTCTTCAAATCATGGATATCAACTATGGAGTCTTTCTGGAGAGAGGAATAATTTCAAGTTGCACCAAGTAAATTATGTGAAATTCCAAGTTATCTGCACTATCCTTGGAGTTTGCTGGGCAGCCTGTTTTTCAGCATGTAAAACTTACAAGTAAACTATGTCTAAGAAATTTCTTTGACAGAACACAGTCAGTTCATCCAAACTCAGAATTCTCCCCTCCCTAGTCCAGCCCCCACATCCACCCTTTCCCGTTGGGTTTCATGTAGTTCGGGTCGTACCAGCACAGGAATCAGCTGCCAGTTCTCCAGTTTGAACTCCAGTTTCTCTACAATGGGGACAATAATATTGCCAAAAGACAAAATTACAGCAAATTTAGTTTATAGATCCAATTGGATCCAATTAGTGATTCATGAATTGGGCAGCATCTCACTTATGATAATAGGCACTCGGACGAGCTGAGCAGAAGCTGTTGGCTTGGCAAGCAGAAAAGGGATGAAGAAGAAACAGCAAACAAAAAGCAAATTGGTCATCTCAAAGTCACTTTTTTTATAGGATTAAAACGGAGGAGACTTCCTTATTGTGCCAGTTCAGGTAAACTGGGCCCCTTCTGATTGGTTGCTGTGAATCTCCTGTTTTTGAAAACTGGCCTGTTTTAAAGTTCAGTCTGTTATGGAGAATCTAGCATGAGTGACTCCATTCTGTTTTGGCCTGGTCTCTTCAGCCTAGTATAGGAGCTCAGTCCAAAACGATGGCCTCCCATAAATTTCATTTAACAATATCTTTCTTCCAGTAGGATTGACATAAGAATTTTTAAAAAGATAATGGCAGAAAGGTTTCGGCTTAAAGTACTATAGAACCATCATGAGTTATTCTAGATATCCCACATAGTTTGCCATCATTGGAAATGTTAGTGAGACTAAGGAAACTGTCTTATTTACTTATCAACACTTACATAGCTCTGAACTTTGTGCCAGCCTCTATGCTAAATTATTTACGAATATTAATTCATGTAATCCTCTTATCAGCCTTATGGGATATCCCAATTTACAGAAGGGGAAACTGAAGTAACCTGACCATGGAACAGTGTATTATTAAGTGGCAGGATCAGGATTTGAACTCAGGGAGTCTTGTTTATCAGATCTATGCTCTTAACCACTGTGCTAAGCTACCTAAAGACAGAGAGATCCCGGATGACTGCAGCAGCCATGTAGTCAGGTGTAGCCCTAAATGCAGAAAATCCCTGGAGTATTCTCAAGTTTTCATTCGACATTAGCTGAGTGTTTACAGTCTATTTGCCAGGCATTGTGCTAGGTGCTAGGACTGCAGAGATAAAGTACACATTTAATGACTTTGAGGAGTTTGTCAGATGGATGATGAGACGAATAAGGAATGCCTGATAAGAGACTATTTCACCCCCTCCTTTTGGGTCAATAGGAGTATACTGAGTCAAAGAAAATTCCAGAGCATGAGAATTTTAATCCCTGCCTCATCCTAGGTAATCTTTGGCCAGCCTCCTAATCTCTATCTATTTATGAGTCAAAAAAGAAGGCAAAAGAAACCTGGATGACTCAATGGCTTAATAGAATATAGGTAACTCTGGTCGAGCCTAAGGCAGGTCAAGGGATGGGCTACATTCAACTCAATTAAATTGGATCCAGCCTCCCTGGGGCATTTAGGTCTTAAGGACATGATACATCCTACTTCCCCCAGACTACACAGGGACCATGCCAAGCCAAGTCAAAATAGTTCAGCTTTTTAGGGACTGCTCATAACACCCATGTGAGGTCCTAGATTAGAACTCTTGCTCTGGGAGGGAATGTTGAATTTCTCATTGGGTGATACAAAGTGGATGGGTGTGGAGAGGACTGACCATCATAATGTTGGAATAAGTGGTGGAAAGAAACAGATGGGGGGAAAGGAACATGCTTGAAACTCACCTTTTAGTTCAGTGCCTCCCTTGTCTATTTATACTCATTGCCAACACCACAAACCAGATTTAGTGCCTTAGAAAAGAAGTGGTGTACCATCTTTGTATTATTGGTTTTTTTTAAGGGAAAAAAATCATATTCGTAACAAAGATCAAGATCCTATGGGAAACATTGTGTATCTGTTAGCAGGAAGTATTTGTGGAAGAAATAAGCAAATGAATAAATGTATGTTAAAGATACAGAATGATACTCAATAAGGCATCTAAAATATGTGCATTCTAAATTCCTATGTGTGATGGCATAAATCTCTTTCTACATCGGATTAGGTCCTGGGTTCTACAACCCAAGAGAGTCAAGCTGGAGAGTGAAGAGTTTGGCCAAAAGGCCGGGAAGCCAAAATCTTAACATGTGATCTTTCAGGCCCAACCACGGGCAATTACAAGGGCTTTTCTTGGCTGCCCTCTCCTCATCAGACTCCGTGCACAGCCTGGAATCCTCTGGGCTGGCCGTGCTCTCACACATCTCTGCATTCCTAGCTCAAACACTTCCATTCTGAGGCCTCCTTATCCAGGGGCTCTGATTTAAGGCCTTTCTTGGGGCTTCCGCCAAGACCATGTTATTGGGGACCTTGAAGATATTTTTCTTCACTCTGACTCAGTAGTCTGTACTTTTCTACTCCTGTCTCCTATCTCTGTCTCCCCACCACCCCTCCATGAACCTGCCTTTTGTTGGGTTTTGTTCCCTCAGAGGTGAGATGATTCCCATATTTGTGCTGATCTACCCAACCCGTTCCTGGCACTGTTCCATGGGGAGAAATAAAATGCAAGGGGAGCCGACGCTTTCTCCAGTTAGTCTTTTGCTTACACTATTGCAGCAAGTGATGAAAGCCTTGACTGTTCCTTTCATTTGGGCCTGTTGTCTTAATCCACCATCTGGACGCCTGGCAGCTCAGCTGTCCAGTTCAGCTCTTGACAGGGAGGAGGTTAAAACTGAAGAGTATTTTCTAATCGTAATTAAAAGGTCAGTATCAGAACTATGCCAGCAAATGTAACCAAATACATAACCTGCAGGGAAGAGCCCTGGGGCGACGGCTGTCTGTCCCTGTATCACCTTGCCCAGTACTACATCAGCTTCAGCTGAGTTACACGGTTGTTTTTAACAAGGATCATTTGGGTGACATATTTTTTTGGGGGGTTGTTTGTTTGTTAGTTGTACATACCAATAATCTTCTTTTATTACAACACATTCCCGGGAGGAGGAAAGGACACAGGGGAGGACAGGGAGGGTGGGTTGAGGTGGCTGGGAGGACAGGCACCAGAAGCTTTCTTCAGTTGGGGGGGGTTGTTTGTTTGTTAGTTGTACATACCAATAATCTTCTTTTATTACAACACATTCCCGGGAGGAGGAAAGAACACAGTGGAGGACAGGGAGGGTGGGTTGAGGTGGCTGGGAGGACAGGCACCAGAAGCTTTCTTCAGTTCTCAGGGAGCCCTGTTCAGTGCCCCAACCAAATTCCTTTAAAATAAGAAAACCGTGAGCACAGCTATGTGAAGTTTCCTCCTCCTGGTGGAACAGTCAGGGGAAGGGAGGGAAAGAGGGGGAGGAGGAAGAGTGAGAGGGGACAGGGAATGTAGCGTGGCCTGGCCAGGGATGGAACTGGGGAGGGACGGGCGAGGAGGTTCCTGCAGTTTGCAGGTGCACGGCCTTGTCTGCAGAAAGGTGCTGGCCCCACCCCAGCTGCCCCCTTCCCACCCATCTGCTTGTCTGCTCAGGTGACAGGCTGTTACCAACCAGGAGGGAAGGGGGCACTTGGCTTCTGGCTGAGGTTCCCCAAAGTCTATTATTGGGTCCAAGTCCAACTGCCTGCCCCACACAAAAATAAACAACTCAAAAGTAAAATGTCAGTGAAAATGGAATACCAGTGACCTGAGGAGAGAAGTTGGACTCACCCATCTCTGCAGTAAACCTGGAGGAGAGTGGCCAGACTAAGCCATCTCCAAGACTCAGATTTACTGAAAGGTTTATGAAGAGGGGGCTGAGGGAGCGGAATGTGGGGAATGAAAAACAGGAGAGAGGGGGATGTGAGCTGGGGGGCTCCATGCGAATGTTACTGAATTCAGGTCCGGCTGCCCACCCCCTTGAGAAGGAAAGAAAACAAGGCTCAGAAGTCAAATGGTTGGTGTTAGAAAAGCAGATGCATTCAGCTGAAGGAGATGGTGGGCTGTCCCATCTCAAAGATTTACATTTATTGAGGGGTTTTCAAGGGAAGGCTTGAGGGACGGAATGTGGGAGGTGAAACGCAAGAGAGCAGGAGATGGGAGCTATGAGGGGTCCGTGTCTACAGGTCAGGTATGAGGACTCGTCAAGGTCCTCATCTGGTTTCTGGTCTCATCTTCGCTGTTATCTCAGGACCCTGAAAGATTTTGATTTGCGTGGGTGAACTTGGCTGGTGCCCAAGGTCAGCTTCAGTCATTTGGCCTTGATCACTTCTTTAAACTCTACAAGTCTCAAAGAAAGAACTGTTAGCTTTGCAAAGTACTAATTAGCTTCTCAGCCTTGTTTTTCTATTTAGCAAGCAAGGTAGAAAAGTCAGAGGATGGGAAGAAAGAGTGGAGTTTAAAAAACTGTCCTTTTAAAAAATCCCCCCACCTCCTGCAGCTCAGGCAGCTTTAGGTCCCAACATGGCTTCAGTCCTGCTCACTCCAACACAAGGAGCTAGGTGCAAGGACTCACCAAGGCTCTGTCTAGTTTCTCCTCCCCTCCTTGATGTTATCTTAGGGTCCTGATTTGGGGTGGAATCAGCATGGCTTTATTGATGTCTTCCTTGGTTTCTCAGGGTCTGGACAGTATGTGTCTTGTCATAAGTTTGCAACTCCAGGCTGACTGGAAAACAACTTTACATTTATGCAACTAATGTCATCTTACCTCTTAACCAAGTTTCAAAATATTTAAAAAGCTGTGTCCTTTTACAATCTTTCAGAGCCCACATGGTTTTAGGTCCAACCATGGCTTCAGTCCTGCTCACCCCAACAAGGCTACCAGGGAGGGGGACTCCAGGAGCTGACCCCCAGGAGCTGAGGTCTGAACAATACCTTGGAGTCAGAATATAAAAGTCCAGGGACTCACCTCCCAACATCTGGGTGAAGTTTAAGCAAGAAAATTTTTTTAGTTTCCAAATAGTAAACACAGGTAATTTTTTTGGCAGAGGTGGGCACTGGCTGGCATGGGGATCTGAACCCTTGACTTTGGTGTTACAAGGTAGTTCTTTAACCAGCTGAGCTAACTGGCCAGCTGGGATAATTTTATCTGAAATCACACATGAAGTCTTAAAATTAGCTTTTTCTCTAGCTAAAGTGAGTAGCTTATTAAATAAAGAGGCAAATATCATAGATGAAAGAGAAAGCTATGATTTATACTTCTTAGATTGCTTTGAAATAGAATTGTGTATCTAAAGAAACCAAGCTGCAATTAAAATGTAAGTTTGCTTTAGGACTTCTTTTACCCAAGTTATAAGAACCATCTTCTGCAAGAAAGTAGAGGGCTGATGGGACTGGCGAAAGAGGGGAGCTCTCCCAGACGTCAGCGGAGCAGATAGGGACACCATGATGCCCCAGCAAGTGTGTGTGCATGTGCATGTGTGCAGGTGCATGTGTGTGTGTACACTTGCTCCAAGGTTCATTTTCAGGATATCAGCTAATCAGTGATAAAAAGTTAAGGTAACTATAGGTTTTTAACCTTATGTCACTAGTTATTAGATGAAAGAATGGATATTTCCTCATTAAAAAGTATATGGCACATAAATGCTTAATAAATGAAAGCTATTTTTATTATTGCAATTATTATTATTATTATTATTTTTTTTTTTTGTCCTTTTTGAGACCAGCCACACCGCGCTCAGCCAGTGAGCGCTGTGAGCGCACCGGTCATCCCTATATAGGATCCGAACCCGCGCACTCTCCCGAGTGCGCCATGGGCTCGGCCCTTATTATTGCAATTACTATAAAAACAGTATAATGGGATTCCCCCCTCCCCCATCTAATATAGGTTGAAGCAGGAGAGGGGCATCTTGCCTTGGACTTGGTGACCCCAACTCTTTTCCTCCACCTATCAAGGTAGCCTAATATCATAATATTAGTAGGTAATTTTGTGGTGACAAAAGCAAGGAGTTACCCAGTCAGTCCCCCGCATTGTTTCTGAAGGGAAAATTGCATGGGATTCTTTGTTACCAAAGCAAGGGCCCAAAAAGAAGTGCCTAAAAACTTTGCAGGTTATTATTGCTCTTCATAAGGTGATGTATTCTTTGCACAGTGAGCATAAATTTCTCAATCCACCAACTCCAGTATCCCAGGAATGTAACTTTCATTGTTTATAAGTCAAGTTACTTGACCCTGATTTGTGGAAGACTTGTCAGTTAAGACAAACTCCACCCATTCAGAGTTAACTCAGCCAGGTTGGGGCTCTCTCCCTCCCAGGGAGTGTTGGAAGTACCTGGTTCCCCACTGTCACAGGCTTCCACCGGCTCCTGCTGAGCTGCAGGTCATTCCATTCAGTTATCCTCATCACCTGTCCTCCCTGGCATACGAGATATCTGCATTCCCACCTAGTTTCCTGTCTACGGTCCACTCTGCACCTATTCTATGTCCTCCGATCCCAGTCATGAGGCCTCTTAAAGCCAGCTGGTCTCAGTGCACAGAGGGAGATGACCTCGTTGCTTCCTGAGCCCTGCTGGGACAAGCAGGGCATCTGTGAGGCTGCCTCTTCTATTCTCTTGGGCCACCATAAGGGGAAAATTCTGTGGGAGCTTATCTTTCAGGGTCCCCAGCAGCAGAGGGAGCACAAGTCCCTTTGATCTGCAGAGCCACACATCCAAGGGGCTAGGGAGCAGGGCCATTTCTCTGAGCCCTCCCCAGTGACTCACTATAGTCAGCAGGTCCCCAGCCTGGAGGACATTTACCTGGAGGCAGGGAGGGCAGGGGTGCGAAGAACTGGATCTGCCTTATCTTTCTGTGTCACACCTGGCTGTTAAACATGGAAACCCAAGAACTTAATGCCCTCTTCTCTAGTTCTGCTGAGACAATTCTCCTCGGGGCCATGAAGGCCTCATGTCCAACAGCCAAAGTGACAGCGTGGGAATAGGAAGCTGAGTAAAAGGAAGTGGGGATGCAGAGGATGAGAACGTGTCAGTTAATATTTTTCCTAACATCACTTGGCCACACGTGATTACAACAGTACTTACTCTTACTATGCAATGCCTCTATGCAAGCACTTTACAAACATCGTCTCCCCTAATTCTCATGAGAATCTTACGAAGTCGGCATTATTACCCCAATTTTATAACTGAGGAAATGAAAGCTCAGAGGTTAAACAATTTGCCCAGGTGCACACAGCGGTAGGGGGTGGTGTCTGACATGAATCCAGCTATTTCTGACTCCTGAGGCTTTGCTCTTGTCACTATCCCCCCCCCCACTACATATGTCACCAAAGGACACCAAATTAAAAACACAAGCCAAAGCATGCATAGGAATCTACCAGAGAGCACGCACCTGGCAAACGGCCTGGGAATGCACCTCACATCTGGTTCTTAGCATCTGGCCTTGTGAGATAGTGAGGCAGCATGTATAGGGGGCATCGGTTAAGCTGACAGAAGATCAGAAAGGATAAGGCCTGAGTCCTTTCCTTACTCCCTTTCTTGGAGTAGCTGGAAGAAAGAGCAGAAGAGCAGATGATCTCAGATCCTTAAAAACAATCTAAACAAATGGCAGTGACTCACTTCTAGATGGCCACGAGCTATATTTCATTACACCTTCTAAAGAAGCCCAGTTGAAGGGGGGTGAGCACGGAGGAATAACTTCAAGAGATCTATCATACAACCTGGTGGCTGCAGTTAATGTATCGTATTCTTGAAAATTGCTGAGAGAGCAGATTTGTAGATGGCCACGAGCTATATTTCATTACACCTTCTAAAGAAGCCCAGTTGAAGGGGGGTGAGCACGGAGGAATAACTTCAAGAGATCTATCGTACAACCTGGTGGCTGCAGTTAATGTATCGTATTCTTGAAAATTGCTGAGAGAGCAGATTTGAAATGTTCTCACCACAAAAAAATAAGTATGTGAGGTAATGCATGTGTTAATCAGCTTGACTGAGCAATTCCACAATGTATACATATTTCAAAAACAATATATTTCACATAATAAATAGACACAATTTTTATTTGGAAATTAAAAAATAAATTCATTAAAAGGAAGGTGACCAAGTCCCAGGATAGAGTGGGAGTCCTGTAGATTTGAAGAGTCAACTGTGGTTGAAATTTGGCAGATCCCTGTCCTGTGATGCATATACTGCTTTCTTAACTAAATTTCTAAATTTCTCAGCAATAAATTTAAGACACCATAGTTTTTTTTTGTACTTTGCTTCTTAATTTTCTGTTTCCATTCTTTTTTCACTTACCTATCACCTTAGGATCCAGAAAGTAAAGAAGCATCGGCTGCTACAGCTGAGGGGGCTGAGATAGGAGCACGTGTAGGTGTTCCTGGGCCTGGGGAACAGCAGATGTTCAGGAGCAGGAGGACCAACCAGGAGCATTTTGGCTGCAAACATTGTTCTAGGCAGGCAGTAACTACACCAGCATGCAGCAGAGTTGGGCACACGGGGACCTGGGTGATGGTGTGACCCTGAGGACTCAAAAACAAAGTGGAGGTGAGAAATAGCAAACAGAATTGTCAAATGGAAAGTTCATGGGCTTTGGAGTCAGCAAGATCTGGCAGTAAATCTTGACTTCTCCATTCGTTAACTATGTGACTTTAGGCATTTTCATTAACCTCTATGAACCTCAGTTTTCTTACTCATAAAATGATTATAATAAATAGCATCATTTACAGCCTTGCAGAGTACTTGTGAAGATTAGAGATGTGTGTAAGGTACATGGTTTAGGACTTAATAGGCAGTCAGTTCTGTCCTACATCAGTCCTCACTTATTCCCTAGGGGACCCTCCATGGTTTCCATCAGATTCTTAGAGCTCACAGTAGGTGGGATTCACTACCCTTCTATCTGCCAGTGCTGTGAAATCGGGTGCAGAGAGTTGCTGCAGAGAACTAGAGGGGGAATGTTAGTATTGAATGGTCTTTTCTGTATTTTATTCTCTACTGATGTGTTAACAGTTTACCACAAACTTAGCATCTTAAAACAATACACATCTATTATTCTCTGACAGTTTCTGTGGCCTGGAGTCCAGGCACAGTTTAACTGGATCTTCCGTTCAGGGTCTTGCCAGGCTCAAATCAAGGTGGTGGCCTGACTGTGTATGTATGTGGAGGTTTGACTTGGGAAGAAACTGTTTCCAAGTTCATTGAGGTTGTTGGCAGAATTCAGTTTTTTGTAGTTATAGGACTAAGTTCTTCATTTTTTTCTGGCTGTCGGCCAAGGACCTCTCAGCACCTGCGGGCCACCCTCACCCTGCTAAGTGGCCCCCTCCGTAGGCAGTTCATAACACAGCTGTTTGCTTCTAGAAGGCCAGCAAGAGCTTCTCTCTCACTTCAAATATCTCCTTCCTCCAGGGAAGGCCTAGACTCTTTTAGAGCACTCCCCTGACCAGGTCAAGTTCACTAGGGATCATTTCCTTTTCGATGAATTCAAAGTCAATTGATTAGAGACCTTAGTACATCTGCAAAGTCCCTTCACTTTTGCCACACAACCTAACCTAATCCCAGGAGTGAAATCCCATCATATTCACATGTTCTGCACACACGTAAGGGGATGGACTGTCACAGGGCTTGTGCACCGGGGGCAGGAATTTGGGGGCCATCTTAGAATTCTGCCAAACATACCGCTGGGTCATACCTGGCTCCAAGAAGCACAGATGACTGAACCTCCACAAGGGGTGAGCAATACCTGTGAATCAGCTCATGATTCACTTGGAAATTCACCAGGTGAATTTTCTTCTTGTCAGATTTACGTATTCTACGGAATCTCAGTAGAAATTCTAGATGCTACACCCTGTAAAAATACTTTTTCTGGGAAATGTTATACCCTGGAGGAAATGTCTCTTATCATCCCAGACCCCTTCCATTCTGTCTGTCCCACAGAACATCTTAACCTTGTAATGTGGGGCCAGAGGAACACAGGTCTTGTGGCCTGAGATCTAATTTTGGCAATACCCTCAATCTAAATATGGGAAACTAACGATCAGACAGGACGAAACCCGTCCAGGCCCTTGCTCTGGGCCTCTTGTAGTGCTGGCTTGACAGAGATTTCCATGGGATGATTCGGCCTGGCTGTCAAAGGAGAGAAATATCAGTTGATAGGATTCCTAGCAAGTGATCTAATGAGTGGGCAACAGCTAGGAAGTGGGAAAAGTACTAGCCAGTGTGGGTGGGTTGGGGCATTTTCTACATAAAATATAAATTCCTGAATGACTACTAAATATTGGTAGAAATTGTTTTCAAATTAATTAAAGTTCAGTTAATCGATTGAATTGAGTATTTCTTTAGTATAAAAGCTTTTTTCTCATTTGCAACAGAAAAAAATTTGTATTCATGTTAATAGGCTTCATGAGACAAACCACATTTTTGTGTTTGGGTTTTTTTTTACATTTTATTTTATTTTATTGTTTTTTTCTGTTCCATAAAACTGTAACAGGTTATTCATGTTAATAGGCTTCATGAGACAAACCACATTTTTGTGTTTGGGTTTTTTTTACATTTTATTTTATTTTATTGTTTTTTTCTGTTCCATAAAACTGTAACAGGTTATTTTAAAAGTCAGTTCCTGGGAGAATATGCATTAGAATAAATGATTTTTTAAACATAATTTATTACACATACATGTATTATACATGTATTTTGAAAGTGAGTAATTTACAAAGAGTCCCAAGGTCTATTATGATTAAAACAGCTGCACAATGATCTTGTTTACCATCCTCTCCCCAGATTGCCGACATCTGACTGGTCTGCTGTCTCTACTACCCTCACCCCTTCAACTGATTTTAACATTTCTTTTAGGCTAAGCATCTTAACGGCACCATGCAGTGTTAGTGTTCCCTTAAGGAAGAATCCCTCATGCTGACAAAAATTTAGGCTTGAGAAAGATTTGTGGGATTCAAACTCCAGAATTTAAAAGTCCAATGGGAAGAGTGATTCTGGGTGTGTGCAGGGCAGACCCCAGGGCCTGTCCTGACCCTGCCCTCCAAGGCAGGGGGATCTATAGAAAGAGCTGAACCGTGTGAGTGTGGGCCCGTTTTAGTAAGCAGTGCCTTTGGCCAAGTCCAGCACTGAAACCACGCTGGCTTCGGAGGGATTCTCACCAGTGCTGGGACCAGAGCCTGTGGATATGAAGTAACCAGAATTCTTACGCATTGTTGTTGGGAATGCAAAATTGGACAGCTTCTTGGGAAGTCAGTTTGGCTGTTTCTTATAAAGTTAAATATATACTTACTGTATGAGCCATTCTACTCCTAGTTTACTCAAGAGAAATAAAAATATACGTCTACCATAAAACTCAAGAGAAATAAAAATATATGTCTACCATAAGACTAGTACATGAGTGTTTATAGTGTCTGTATTCATAACAGCTCGAAATGGAAACAGACTAATTGTCCATCAAATGGTCAGTGGACAAACAAACTGAGGTATAGTTGTTACTGAATTAGGTTCTTGGGTCCCAAGGTCATAGAAATGAACAATGTACCCAGCAGTAAAGCAAGCAACACTTTAGTAATAGAGGAGATAGATTTACGCATAAGGTGGTAGCTACCGGAAAGCTAGCCACCCGGGGGAGCTGTTTAGGGTCTTTTATAGGGAAAGGAGTTAAGGGGTACAGGCCAGCGTCACTGGGGGTGGTCCATTCTGTTCTTCCTGGTTGGGTCATGGGCATATGCTCAGTTAAGGCTTTGGTCCTTGCACCTGCTCAGTAGGTCCAAGATGGTGGTGGTGGTCATTATGATCACCCCAGGAGGGTCATTGTAGTGATCACCCTGAAGCTTTTTGAGCATGTGGGAACTCCTAAAGGGGTCTTAAGGTTAATCTGTAACTTAATTTTTACNCACTGAGGGTTGCAATCCATTGCCGGACACGAAAAAAGACAAAAAGGAAAAAAAAAAATAAAAGTCCAATGGGAAGAGTGATTCTGGGTGTGTGCAGGGCAGACCCTAGGGCCTGTCCTGACCCAGCCCTCCAAGGCAGGGGGATCTATAGAAAGAGCTGAACCGTGTGAGTGTGGGCCCGTTTTAGTAAGCAGTGCCTTTGGCCGAGTCCAGCACTGAAACCACGCTGGCTTCAGAGGGATTCTCACCAGTGCTGGGACCAGAGCCTGTGGATATGAAGTAACCAGAATTCTTACGCATTGTTGTTGGGAATGCAAAATTGGACAGCTTCTTGGGAAGTCAGTTTGGCTGTTTCTTATAAAGTTAAATATATACTTACTGTATGAGCCATTCTACTCCTAGTTTACTCAAGAGAAATAAAAATATACGTCTACCATAAGACTAGTACATGAGTGTTTATAGTGTCTGTATTCATAACAGCTCGAAATGGAAACAGACTAATTGTCCATCAAATGGTCAATGGACAAACAAACTGAGGTATAGTTGTTACTGAATTAGGTTCTTGGGTCCCAAGGTCATAGAAATGAACAATGTACCCAGCAGTAAAGCAAGCAACACTTTAGTAATAGAGGAGATAGATTTACGCATAAGGTGGTAGCTACTGGAAAGCTAGCCACCCGGGGGAGCTGTTTAGGGTCTTTTATAGGGAAAGGAGGGGTATAGGCCAGCGTCACTGGGGGTGGTCCATTCTGTTCTTCCTGGTTGGGTCATGGGCATATGCTCAGTTAAGGCTTTGGTCCTTGCACCTGCTCAGTAGGTCCAAGATGGTGGTGGTGGTCATTATGATCACCCCAGGAGGGTCATTGTAGTGATCACCCTGAAGCTTTTTGAGCATGTGGGAACTCCTAAAGGGGTCTTAAGGTTAATCTGTAACTTAATTTTTACAATTACGGGAAACAAGCCTTGGGGAGGTGTTTTGCAACTCAGGGAATATCTGTTCCCTCTCTTATCTCAGTTTATTTTATTAGGGTGGGTCACAGGGTAATCATGTGCCCTGGGGGTCTCATGACTGAGGAGTGAAAAAATAACAGTGTCCTCTGCAGGGAAAATGGAGTCAGTTTGATTCTCAGGCCTAGCCTTATTTTGTCTCATAGTCATATAATGCAATAGTATGTACCAATAAAAAAGAACAAATTACTAATACACACATGGATGGATCTCAGAAATATCTTGCTGGGTGAAAGAATCCAGACACAAGAGTACATACTGTATAATTTCACTTACATGAAGGTTTAGAACAGGGAACAACTAAGCTATAGTGAGAGAAATCAGATTAGTACTTGCCAGGAATTAGGGGTATATCAAGTACAAAGGGGCTGTTGGGAAAATAGTATAGTTTGGTCAGGGCCCTCGCCTGGGGTCCAGTTGGGTGTGGTTTAGCACATCCATTATAGGCAAATTGTGTGTGCAAGTGTGGAGTTAGTGCGCATGCACGCCAATGTATCTTTTTAGTTTGGTTGCTATTCTTGTGGTATTCTAGAGAGAGAGAGAGGTAGAGAGAAGTAGAGAGAGAAAGAGAGAGAAGAGTTTGGTGAAGCAGGCAGGTGTGCGTCAGCCTCTGGTGCCCGCCCTGCGCAGCCATGCTTTCCAACCTACGGCTTCCTAGGACCTTTTGGCTGGTTACCTAGCTCATAGACCTGCGTGAAGGGGTCTGGGGACCCAGCC
>NW_007726811.1:49141-50801 GCF_000696425.1 Galeopterus variegatus
ACTGAGGGTTGCGATCCGTTGCCGGACACGAAAAAAGACAAAAAGAAAAAAAAAAAAGCCTAAACATTATATATAAAACAAATACAAGAAGACTCTGGAAGTGGATAGAAGAAGGAAGACCGGTTAGGGAACACGGATTCCGGGGTATGACAATGACAGTGAGTTTTCTTTTTGTCTCATACGTCCTGGACTGGTTGCTGGAAAGCTCGCAGTCCAGAAATGTCAGTGAGCATAGATTTGAAAAAGCCTCCCGAGAAAGCCTGCTATCTCTAGCCAAGGACCAGGAAAAGGGCAGCCTAGAAAGGCAGAGAACTTTCAGAGAACAACCACCCTATTCCAGCCAAACACCACCAGACCTTGGCCCCACCCGCATCCTGTCAGCAGAGGCACCTCAAACAGCAGGATTTGTAGTTCTTCCTCAGGTGGATCCTGTTCCTTCTAAGAAAAACTTAACATTTTCAGTGACACTGGCTATGCTTTGGGGTAATTCATGATTAATGACAATTATAAGCTGATATATACAAATGGTCCTTCTGTTATTGTCTTCTGTAACTAATATGCTGCCAGCATTCTAACACAAGTCTTTGCTGTCCCTAGTTCTTAGATTGGACCTTTGATTTTAAAAAAATAACCAGTCTTTTCTGACAACACCATATCCAGGGGGAAAAATACTTAGCAAACTGTCAGGATAACTTTGTACCTGGACTATCCTCCGTACTACTTTGATGGCTGCTTGGCATTCACGGAGGATTTATTTCCTCTTCCCACTGATTTACCTCATGGCCTGGCACATAGGAACAAAGACGGGATTATAAAAATAATCAGATGTGAGTGACTCTGCACAGTCTTTCCAGTGCAGCTCAACAGTCCAGTAAGGGCTGCCCTATTTTTCAGACTCACAGTGTGAGAAAAACTGTAAAGACAAAGAAGGCAACTGATTCTTCTTCTTGAAGGATATTTATCATTATTCAGACTTAATCTATTCAAATAAAAACATTATCCTTATAAATATATCCTCTAGTAATTGTATCTTTTCATAATGGGTGGAAGCCACTCATATACAAATACCTATCAGCAAATGTTATTCCATGTTTGAAATACCTGTTCATTAAGAGTGAATGGGCTGTTTACAGGATGGTGTAACCTGAGTTTGTAAAGCCACATAGCATCAACAATATTTCCACTGCCCACGTCATCCAGACCCAACCGGAATAGTAAACTATCATAATGGCATTTTGNGGGGCAGGTAACGGAAATGTTCTAAATCTTGATGGTGGTGATAGCTACACAGGTATATACATTTGTTAAAACTCATCAAACTTTAATCTTAAAATGAGTGAATTTTATTGTATGTTAAATATTCATTATTGTATAAACATCAAAGCCCAGTAAAGATGATTACAAAAACTGAGCCAGGAGCAGGATTTCCACTGGAGAGAACACTGACCTAGATCACTCTGCGTGTTTCTAGAGTTGTCTGAATTGAAGGCTATGTTTCTACATTCCAGTGGAATTCCTGTTTAATTGATATAAAAATACTGTAGGGACCAAAATGGAGCAGATGCACTTCTTGCTATTCTTCCTGCTAAGTATAGTTAAAAAGCCTAAACATTATCAGGCCGGCCAGGTGGCGCACTGCTATAGTGCGCCGCTTGGGAAG
>NW_007726811.1:52452-71602 GCF_000696425.1 Galeopterus variegatus
GGTCTATCAGTGGGAAACATTGCTTAAACCTCACCAGAAGGGGTTTTATCAAGCCCTGCTACTACTAAGATGGCTCTCAAGCACTAAGTTCTTATATCTTAAACCCTTACCTCCCACAATAAGTAAATGTCAATCCCACTCATTTTATAACTTTTGCTGTTAATGCCTCTTTTTGTCCCTAGACACAGGGATTAGCAACCCACTCTCCACCAAAGTCCAAATCAGTAGTGGCATCCTGATGAGTCCCAAGAGTGACCCGAGGCTACAAAGACAAATGACAGACCTGCTCTTCTAACCTAGACCTGCCAAGGAGTAAAATTCAACCTGTGTTTCTGTGTTGTTCAACAATCTTTCTGAGCTTCTCTAAGTAAGCTCATCCTGCTGCAATTGGAAAGAATCAAGAAAATCTCCAAAGAGATTCATCAACCTACCTGTTGTCAGCAAGGAGACAGGTCTAGTCTACTGACCATCACAAGTATCGGCAGCACACACAGCACACACCACCATGCTGCATTGTTCCATCTGAACTTTCTGGTTTGGTCAATGAGTCATGACAGTGGAGTAAAGGGGATTAACTCTCAAAGACCTTGGCCTACTTAATGTCACTGTGACCTAGCTACTGTCACTTCAGGAACTAAAAGATACAACAATAATTTGTTCCTTTAATTGTCATGTTAATAAACAAAATACTTAATTGCTTCAAAATGAAGGATCTACTCTCATATGCCACAGAACACTAAGGGAAAGTCCCCACAATACAGGTGCCTTTCACTTGAGATGCTACGTGTGACAGTTAAACAGCTAAAGGTTAAAAAACAAAACTCCCCAGATGTTATGGGTATGACAACTGGTCTAACTTCACAGAGTTTGTACTTTCCCTTTCCAACTCAGTGGAAAAATATAAAGAAACTAGCAACTGATATCTTAGTGTGCTAAGCCATTCATGAATCTGTGTTGTTAGGAGCCAGCATTTTACCATATGCAGGACTATGTTAAAAATCAACCCAAACACTTGTAGAGTGTAATGCCACTTGGTTTCTAGATGACAGTTACAATTGGAGAGGAAATACTAGTTTACAGGAAACACAAGTACTTATAACATTTTGCAGAAACTGAACCTCTAATAGAATGTGTTCTGGACTTTCTGACCCAGATACTAACAAATAGCAAACAATATATATTTAAGAATATACTTGGAAAAGAAATCTGAAGAACTGAAGGTAAGAGATTTTATGAAGAGTCAAATTTTAAATGAAACATTTCTAAACAGGCAACAAAGAGAATGGTAGAAGAATGGAAAGAAGCCATTTGTGTCTTAGTCCACTTGTGCTGCTATAACAAAATACCTTAGATCGCGTAATTTATAAAGAACAGAAATTTACTTTCACAGCTCTAGAGACTGGGAAGTTCAAGGTGCCAGCAGGTTCGTTGTCTGTTGAGGGCCCTGTCTCTGCTTCCAAGATGGACTTTCAACACTGTGTCTTCATGTGGCGGAAGGGGGAAGGACCAAAGGGGGCGATCTCATGTCCTCAAGTCCTTGGGTCAGGGGGCTCTAATCCCATTCATGAGGGCTCTCGCTTCATGACTTAATCACCTCTTAAAGGTCCCACCTCTTAATGCTATCACATTGGCAATTAAGTTTGGGGGGACACATTCACACCTTAGCACCCTATATTCCATTTGTTAAAAATCCTTTCCTGTTTTACTTTTTTCTCTTTTTCAAATGACTTAAAGTGCACAAAATTGGATTAATCATAACCCTTGGTTCATAGTATACCTTGGTTCTTTGTTCATCCTTGCCTGTCCCTGTGCCTCTATGTATATATATGAATGTATTTAAATAATCTAGTAATCACCTGTGAACCCACCACACAACCTAGGAACTAGGACTGTGACCCTATTGTCTTCTCACATCTGCTCCTCCCTGTCCTTTGTCCTGCTTCAGTGATAACCACTATCTTAAATTTATGTTCAAGATTCCTTTGCAAAAAAATAAAGATGTTTTATTGCATATATATATGATTGCCTAAACAACCTATTATTTGGTTAGTTTTTTAAAAAAATGTATAATAATTTATTTATCTATTCTATTAATTTACCCATTCTCCTATTATGGATCACTTTGCTTACTTCCAGATTGTTGCTACTATGAGTGGCACTATGTGATCATCCTTTTCTTACGACTTCTCATACACAGAGGCAAGAGTTTTTCCAGGGTGTATAGTAGAGGGATTACTGTGTCATAAGATATGAGAATGCTCAACTTTGTGAGATAATCCAAATTGTTTTCCAAAGTGATTGTTCTAATTTAAATTCTCATCTAATAATAAATAGATAATCTTGTGTATCCACAATCTCTCCATATTTGGTATTGTCAAACTTCTTAATATTTGTCAATAGAACAGATGTGAAGCATCTTGTGCATTTTCCTGATTACTAATGAGGGTGAGCACATTTTTATGTCTTTTGGCTGTACAATCTCTCCATATTTGGTATTGTCAAACTTCTTAATATTTGTCAATAGAACAGATGTGAAACATCTTGTGCATTTTCCTGATTACTAATGAGGGTGAGCAAATTTTTATGTCTTTTGGCTGCTTTGTCTTCTATGAAATCCCTATTAATGTCTTTTCCCAACTTTTTATTGGGTTGTCATTTTTTACTAATTCACAGGAGCTCCTTATACGTTGTTGACATGATATTAATCCATAGCATATAGGTTTTAGGTGCTGCAAATATCTTCCTCTAGTTTATAGTTTATCTTTTCACTTTTTCATGGAAGAAGTTAATTTTCATTTTGCTATAGTCAAAATATTAAATTAAATTTTAGTGGCTAAATGCCTTTTTGGGGGTCTCACTCACCAACCTTTTCTACTAAAAATTTTAAAGTTTTGCTCTGACATTTAAGTTTTTGATCTATCTGGAACTAACTTTTATATATAGGGTAAGGTAGGGATATAATTTCATTTTTTTCCTTGTATCGATAATCATTTTTTCTAGTTGTACTTACTGAAAAATCCCTTCTTTTTTGCTGATCTGCATTCCACTTATCTCACATATCAAAGATTAAATATGTAGAGATTTGTTTGGGGGCTCTCTATTTTCACTGGTCAGTTTGTGCATCTTTGTGGCAATACCACATTGTCTTAATTGCTTTAGCTTCATTAAACTTCTATATTTGGCAGAGCAAATCTTCTCTCTTTTTTCTTTAATAATCTCTTTGATGTTCTTGGTCCTTTTCCTTTTCCATATTTTAAGATCTAATCTTCTCAAGCCTGCTTTTTTTCTCCTGGTGCTTCTTGGAACTGCCATGCTTAGCTGTAAGAATGCTGCTAACAAACAAACAAACAAAAAAAACCCTAAGAAATATAAAAATAAAATATTCTCTCCTTTCTTAAAATTGCAGAAAAGCAGATACTGTCCTGCATCATAAAGCTAGTTATGATAAATCAGTGAATTAAGAACACTTGTAATAGTATTAATTTTGTTCTAATTTCTGCTAAACTATAGAATCTCTCAACATAGACTTAAAATATTATTGCTATGAAATATTATTCTATTAAATGTAACCTATAACCCGTATAATTCTGCAATTCTACTTGGTTTTCTCACATAATAATCAGTTGCTCTGTTTAATAATATTTAAATTGGCATTTCCATTTTCCAAAAAGTATAAATATTCATAAGATTTCTTAGTTAAGCCAGAAAGAACTTCACCTTCATTTACTAACATGACTTAAGCATAAAGGTGTAATAAATCTCCCTGCCCCTTTTCTTTTGCATGATAACAATCAAAGAAAATATTTTGATAGTACGCCAGGGTAAATGAACAATGATGCTTGTGGCCAGAGGTAAATGGCCCAGGGGCTCCAGCACCTGAGCCCTGGTAAGCCTTCCTGATAGCTGAGAGCATCAGTATTTATACACACCTGTAACACATGGAGCCCCAGAACATATATCAACTGCTCTGCTTTATTGAGGTAAGAAGTTGACAATATCTAATTTTAATTAAATTAATAAATGAGCATTTATATAGTCTAGTTGGATTTGTGTCCCTTCACAAAGCAAATTGCTTAAGCCACAGGCAAATGTAGAGTTAACATAATTGAGCACATCTGCTCTCAGATACTATTCCAAAATCTAATTTGAATCTTATTTTGAATGTCAATAAAAAGTTTTTTTTTTTGTTTGTTTTGTTTTTTTGTCTTTTGTCTTTTTCCGTGTCTGGCAACGGATCGCAACCCTCAGTGTTGCCCCCGTGCGCTTCCCAAGCGGCGCACTATCCAGTGCGCCACCGGGCCGGCCCCAATAAAAAGTTTTAACATTCAACTCAATTTGTAGATTATTTTACTTACTTATTTTTATGAATTTGCTGTTATAAAAAATGCTCATCTGGGCCGGCCCGGTGGCGCACTGCTACAGTGCACCACTTGGGAGCACAGCGGCGCACCTGCCAAGGGTTCGGATCCCACATACAGACCAGTTCCCGCTCACTGGCTGAGCGAGGGGCGGGCGCAGCACCGAGGGTTGCGATCCCGTTGTCGGTCCCGGTCTGGTACGGGCATGACACTGAGGGTTGCAATCCATTGCCGGTCACGAAAAAAGACAAAAAGGAAAAAAAAAATGCTCATCTAAAAAAAATTGACTAATATAGCAAAGGACAAAGAAAATGGTAAAGAACCATTTCCAACACAATGATCTGAAAAATAACCATCATTAATATAGGAAAAAGCCACGCCATTCATCCCTCTGGGCACAAATACAGATATATAGGAAGATGGAAAAATAGATGATGGAAGGAAGGATAGACTAAAATAACTCTGACTAAATGGGACCCTATAATGCTAATTTTTATGAAAAGCATTACATTTGCATTTTTGGAATTTTTTTTTTTTTTTAAAGATGACCGGTAAGGGGATCTTAACCCTTGACTTGGTGTTGTCAGCACCACGCTCAGCCAGTGAGCTAACTGGTCATCCCTATATGGGATCCGAACCCGGGGCCTTGGTGTTATCAGCACCACACTCTCCCGAGTGAGCCACGGGCTGGCCCAGCATTTTTGGAATTTTGAAGCTCTGTTATTTGGTGCATACACATTTTGTATATTTATGTCTTCTTGGTGATATTTTTTAATGATTATGTAATCTTCCTCTTTGTCCTTATTAACTATTTTCTTGAAATCTGAATATTTTCTCTGAATGAAATATAATCTATAATATTATATATTATAAATTATTAATACATAATAAAATAATATCACTATTTTATATTAATTTTATTATAATAAAATATTATATATTATTATGTTATATTGATATGCTTTATCAATATAACAATTCTTGCCTTTTTAATTATTAATGTTAGCATGAAATATCTTTTTTCATCCTTTTACTGTCAACTTACCTATGACATGTTTGAAGTGAGTATCTTGTAGACAGCATGTAATTGGGTTATGTTTTATTTTGTCTAAACTACCAATCTCTGTTCTCTGATTGATATAGTTAGACCATTTACCTTTAAAGTAATTCTTGATATGTCAGAGCTTAAGTCTTCATTTCATTTGTTTTCTGTTTGTTTCCTCTGTTTCTCTGTTCTAGTCCTCCATGAGATAATCATTTTTTTATTCCATCTTGTTTCATTTATACTGTTTTTGAGTATATCTTTTGTTTAATTTTCTTAGTGGTTGCTCTAGGTATTACAATTTACATACATAACTTATCACCACCCATTGTTATCAACATTTTACTGCTTCCAGTTGAAGTGTTAAAAACTTACTTTCACTCAGTCCTTTTATTCTCCCTACTATTCAGATATGATTGTTTCAAGTATTTTCTCTCCATCTATGGAGCAACTGAACAGATGCTGTTATAATTTTTGCTTTACCCATCAAATATGATTTCAGAAATTCATGAGGAGGCCTATTATATTTAACTTTATTTTTACGCATTTCATTGTTCTTTCCTTTCTGAAGTTTTAAACCTTCTTCAGTTATTATTTCCTTTCTGTTTGGAGAATTTATTTTAGCTGTTCTTTAATGGTAGGTCTGCTAGTGACAAATTCTCTTAGTTTTCTTCAGTTTGAGGATGTTTTCATTTCTCCTTCTGTTCTGAAGGGTATTTTCTCTGGGGATAAATGTACAGTTGACTCTTCTTTTCTTTCACCTTGAAAAATGTGCCACTTCCTTCCAGCCTCTATGATTTCAGGTGAGTAATCTGTCATTATTTGAATTTGTATTCCCCTATAGGTAATGTATCTTTTCTTGCTGATTGATTTTAAGGTTTTTTTCTTTAGCTTTTTTTCCTTTAGTTTTCAGAAGTTTGGGTATAATGTGTCTCTGCATGGATTTCTTTGGATTTATTTAACTTGGGGTTCCCTCAGAATTTCTTGAATCTAAAGGTTTATGTCTTTCATCAAATTTGGGAAATTTTCAGCTATTATTTCTTCAAATGCTTCTTCAGCTTCCCATTTTTTCTTTTCTCCTTTTGGGACTTCAATGATATGTTAGTTATTGTTCCATAAATTCCTGAGACTCTATTAATTTTTTTTGTCTATTTTCTGTCTGTTGGTCAGACTGAATAATTTCTATTCACTGTTCTTAAGTCCACTGCTTTTATCTACTGTTATATTCATTGCACTATTGAGCTCATTCAGAAAGATTTTTTTATTGGGTTGTTGTATTTTGCTTCTTTTTTTTTTTAATCTTTAAAATTTATTTATTTGTTAGTTTTTTTTTTTTTTACATTCTAAGAAGTTGCTGTAGAACAGTTGTAGAGGAGGGGAAGAAGGGAAGAGAGGGGGGGATATGGCGGGAGGAGGAGGAAGGAAGAAGGGGGCATGGTCAAGGCCCATGGCACCCCCCTCATTTTGGCAGCAGAGCCCAGGAGGATTCCAATGGTGGCTTGATTATGGCTGGGCTGGATGCAGACTTTGGAAGGGAATGGGTGAGGCCCTTGTCCCCCCACCATCCTGGCTTGGGATCACAGAGTGCTTCTGATAGTGGCTCAGTGGTTGTTGCTAGGCTGGAAATATTTCACTTGAATTTAACAGAAAAAAAAAAAAACTAAAGTGAAAGTGAAATGACTGCTGACTTTTAGTGAAATTATGTTTTTCACTCCATTATGAGATAAAGCTATCCCTGTAGTCCCCTTCTTTTTAATATGGGGATTACTGGAAGGGCCATTTAAAAATTATGGTAGGTACTGGGCACATATTTTTGGAGACCCCTTATTCCTTGTCACATCATATATATTAAAGTAATTAGGGCCGGCCCGGTGGCGCACTGGATAGTGCGCCGCTTGGGAAGCGCGGCGGCGCTCCCGCCCGAGGGTTCGGATCCCACATACAGACCGGTTCCCGCTCACTGGCTGAGCGAGGCGTGGGAGCAACACCGAGGTTGGCGATTCCGTTGCCGGTCCCGGTCCGGTACGGGAGCGACACTGAGGGTTGCGATCCGTTGCCGGACACGGAAAAAGACAAAAAAATAAAAGAAAATAAAATAAATAAATAAAGTAATTAAACACTTCACATTAGATATAATTTTCCTATAAATTTTTTGAAAGAATTTTATAGTACAGCACTGACATTTTTCATTAATTTTTATTTTACTTTTCTTTCATTTTGATACAATAGCATTTTTCAGATATTCAAATGTTCTCGAAGATCCTGATGGTTTTGTGTCCTTAGACACTACCTTTACTGTACTGCCCAGTGGTGGGAGTGGGTTTGGCACCTGGGTGAGTCTTGCCAAAAATTCTTTCCCTTTCATTGGTCATCCTCTCCTTCTGAAGTTTACACCTAACACTGGGACCCTTTTTTGTGTTTGGTTACTCCAGGTGAATTGTGCTATTTCTTTTTTGTTTGTTTGTTTTTTGGCAGTTTGCCAGTACTGGGATCTAAACCCTTGACCTTGGCATAACACTGTGCTTGAATTATACTATTTCTGTTGTCAGGAAGTATAGAGGGAGGTGGATCCTGTTATTCAACTTCATTCAGTCATCTTTACCCAGAAGTCTTACTTTTTTAAAAAAATAAAAACTATCATTTTGGTCCTTTTTCTGTGATAGCTATTCAAACCAAGACATTATTAGCTTCTCAGATATTTTAGGAAGTGTCTGTCATTCTTTGATTGTTACCTCTTTAAGCAATATTTTCCTCTAAATTACTCCAAATTAAATTAAATTAAATTAATCCTAAATTTTTTCTAATTTAATTTAAATTACTTTCTTTTTAATCAGCTCAAAATTATTTTTATCTTTTTAACCAAAGTTGCACAAATCTAAAGCATTATTCCCTTTGGTCATCCACTAAGGATGAATATATTTTGTTTGTTTATTGCTGAAATGTGTTAATATATTCAGATCAGTGCATATCGACTCTTTCCCATCTTCCATTCTACATGACAAACACACCCCAAGCTCAGCTCGCTGTTTTTATTTTCTTTTCCCAATTCTGCTTGCTGTGTTTTTTTCTGTTTGCTTTATTACTATTCTTCCAAGCATTTTCCATTTAATTTGGATATTCTTAAAGTTTATGCTTTTGATTATTTTGTTTGGACACACCCTATAGTCACCAAGTAATCATTTTCTTCCTGATATCACTGCTTTTTGATGATGTTAATATTACTGTAAAAGCCAATCTGTTGCTTTTGTACTGATACTGAAAAACGCATAAGTGCTACAACTATATGTGAACAAATGGGAAAACCTAGAAGAAATGGATAAATTCCTGGACACAAACAACTTACCAAAGTTGAGTCATGAAGAACTAGAAAACCTAAACAGACCAATAACAAGTAAAGAGATTGAAGCAGTAATAAAAAATCTTCCATCAAAGAAAACCCCAGACCAGATGGCTTCACTGCTGATTTCTACCAAACACTCAAAGAACTAATATCAATTCTTCTTTTTTTTTCCTTTTTGTCTTTTTTCGTGACCGGCAACGGATTGCAACCCTCAGTGTCGCACCCATACCAGACCGGGACCGGCAACGGGATTGCAACCCTCGGTGTTGCGCCCGCACCTCTCTCAGCCAGTGAGCGGCTGGTCTGTATATGGGATCCGAACCCTCGATGGGAGCGCCGCCGCGCTCCCAAGCGGTGCACTGCAGCAGTGCGCCACCGGGCCGGCCCTAATATCAATTCTTCTTAAACTCTTCCAAAAAATTGAAGAGGAGGGAATACTCCCAAACTCATTCTACAAGGTTAGCCTTACTCTCATACCCAAACTGGGAAAAGACACAACAAAAACAGAAAATTACAGACCAATATTCCTCATGAAGCCAGTTGCAAAGATCCTCAACAAAATACTAGCAAACAGAATCCAGCAACACATTTAAAAGGTGGGATAAGGTGGGATTCATCCCAGGGATGCAAGAATGGCTCAACATAATGCAAATCTATAAACAGCACGTATTACATCAACAGAATGAAGGGGAAAAAAAACATATGATCATTTCAATAGATGCAGAAAAAAGCATTTGATTAAATCCAACACTATTCATGATAAAAATGCTCAATGAATTAGGTATAGAAGGAATGTACCTCAATTCCATAATGTCCATCTGTGACAAACCTACAGCTAATATCTTACTGAATGGACAAAAATTGGAGGCTTTTCCGCTAAGATGTGGACCAAGACAAAGATGCCCACTTTCCCCACTCTTATTCAACATAGCACTGGAAGTTCTAGCTTCTTCATAAGGCAAGAGAAAGCAACAAAGGGCATTCAAATCAGAAAGGAGAAAGTCAAACTATCCCACTATCCCTATTTGCAGATGACATGATCATTATATATATAAAACCCTAAAGACCACTAAAAAATTACTGGAACTAATAAATGAATTCAGTAATGTGGCAGGATATAGAATCAACACATAAAAATCAATAGCCTTTCTATATGCCAACAATGAAATAGCTGAAGAAGAAATCAAAAAAGTAATACTATTTACAATAGCTACCAAAAAATTAAATATGTAGAAGTAAATTTAATGAAGGAGGTAAAAGACTTCTGCAAAGAAAACTATAAAACACTGGTGAAAAAAACTGAACAGATAAATAGAAAGATATCTCATATTCATAGGTTGGAAGAATTAACATCATCAAAATGTCCATATTACCCAAAGCAATCTACATATTCAATGCAATTCTTATCAAAATACCAACAACATTTTTCACAGAAATAGAAATGATCTTAAAATGTGTATGGAACCACAGAAGACCCCATATAGTGAAATAAATCTGGAACAAAAAACAAAGTTCTTCAGCATCACACTGACTTTAAAATATATTATAAAGCTATAGTAACCAGAACGTGTTGGTACTGGCATAAAAACAAACAAATTGACCAACAGAATAAAATGGAGAGCAAAAATACATAAAAAGGACTACATCAAACTGAAAATTCTGCACAACAAGGGACATTATCAATAAAGACAGCCTACAGAATGGGAGAAAGTGTTTGCAAATTAGACATCAGACAAGGGGCTAATATCTGGAATATATATGGAACTCAAACAAGTCAATAGTAAAAAAAGAATAACCCAATTTTAAAAAGTGCAAAGGACCCGAACAGGCATTTCTCAAAAGAAGAAATACAAATGGCCAACAGGCACGTGAAGAAATGCTCAACATCACTAATCATCTGGAAATACAAATCAAAACCACAGTGATATATCATTTCACTCCAGTTAGTGAGCTATTGTTGATAATAATGACTATTATCAACAAGACAAAAAGTAACAAATACTGGCAAAGACACAGAGAGAAAGGAACTCTCCTACCTTGCTGGTGGGAGTGTAAATTGGTAAAGCCATTGTGGAAAGCAGTATAGGAGGTTCCTCAGAGAACTAAACATAGATCTCCCTTATGACCCAGCTATCCCACTGCCGGGTAGATACCCAAAGTAAATGAAATCAATAAATCAAAAAGACACCTGCACTCTCATGTTCATTGCAACACTGTTCACAATAGCCAAGAGATGGAATCAACCTAAATGTCCATCAAAGGATGAAAGGATTAAAAAAAACAACCTTGGTATGTATTCACAATGGAATACTATTCAGCTATTTAAAAAGTGGTATCTTATTACTTGCAGCAACATGGATGGAGCTGGAAACCATCAAGTTAAGTGAAGTAAATGTTAAAATAAAAATAAATAAAAATTTAAAAAACAAATATCTGTTCAAGTCGCTGCTTTCAATTCTCCCCCCGCCATTCCCCTTCTCAACTTCTAGTAACCACAGTTCTACTCTCTACTTCTAAAAGTTCAACTTTTTTTTTAACTTCCACATTTGAATGAGAACATGTGGTATTTATCTTTCTCTCTCTGACTTATTTCATTTAACATAATGTCTTCCAGGCTTGTCCATGTTGCTTCAAATGACAGAATTTCATTCTTTTTGGTGGCTGAGTAGTATTCCAGTGTGTGTATATTACCACATTTTCTTTATGGAGTCATCTGTTGATGGACACCTAGGTTGATTTCACATCTTGGCTATTATGAATAGTGCTGCAATGAACATGGGGGTACAGATATCTCTTCAGTATTCTAATTTCCTTTCCTTTGGACAAATACCCAGCAATGAGATTGCTGGATCATATGGTAATTCTATTTTTAGTTTTTTGAGGAACCTCCGTACAGTTTTCCATAATGACTGTACTAATTTACTTTCTCACCAGCAGTGTATAAATCCAGTCTATGAAAGGCTTTAAAGACAGAACCCAAACAAACAACAACAAAACATTTTCCTATTACTCACATTTAAAAAAATACTTGTTAGCTTCATCACTTCATTCTTTTCTTTTTATTTTAACATTTGTTTGTACATATCGGTGGGGTACAGTGTATTGTTTCAATACATGCATATACTGCACAACGATTCACTTAGGATAGATAGCTTTGTTCCCCATTGGTCCATCATTTTTCCTCCCCACCCCTCCAATCCCCACTTCTGGTAACCATTATCCTACTCTCTACTTCTATGAGAACCACTTTTTTTTTTTTTTTTTAGATTCCACATATGAGTAATATCATGCAGCATTTGCCTTTTTGTGCCTGACTTACTTCACTTAACATGATGGTTTCCAGTTGGGTGAGAGATTGGCTAATGGACACAAAATTACAGCTAGATAGGGGACATAAGTCCTGGTGGTATACAGTAGTGCTAGGTGTCTATAAAACAACAATTTGTTGTATATTCTCAAATAGCTAGAAGACAGGAGTTTAAATATTCTCATCACAAGGAAATGATACATTTTTGTGATGCTGAATTTGCTGATTTGATCATCACACATTGTATATGTGCATTGAAATATAACTCTGTACCCCATAAATATGTACTATCAGTGCATTTCAATTAAAACATTTAAAAAATGTGAATAATAGGAGAGTGTTTTGTCATTGTCATTTGTTTTGTCTTTAAAGCCTTTCATAGACTAGATTTAAAGATTTATGGAGGATGGGGCAAAATTATCTGGTGAAAGTTGCTTCAGGTGACTTCAGGCTGACCTCAGGTAAGGGAGAGTGGATTTGATAAAGGTGTCTTTCTTCTTGGGTATTTACATCTTAGAGGAGGAGCCTAGAGAGGCAGTTATGAAAGGATTTTGTAGGTGTTGGAGGAGAGAAAAGAGTATTTCTGTAACCTCCATTTACATTTTGTTTGACCATTGTCATCTGAGGGAAAATATGAAAAAGAAAACATCATTATAATGCAATTATAGTGCACGTCACACTGAATTGCAATGATTTGTTGGTTGTTCATTCCAGGGCAAAAACTGTGAGTTTCTCCAGCTAAAGGCGCTGTGTTATAGATATTTCTGTCCCAAGAACCTAGGACAGTGGTTGACTCGTGGTTAGCTTCAATAAATGTTTGCTGAATTATAGTTGGTATATTTAAAACATTTATCCATGGCCTTGGATAACTGGAGATTAAAATTTTCCAGTGCTTGTAGATGAAAAATGTTTATTCGTAACCGTAGGGATGATATTGTAATTTCTGAAGAGGAGAAGCAAACCTACAAGGTTGTTGTAGCGTTGATTATAATGAATGGTAGGTGTCTATTCTCAGATTGTGTCTGTTTACCTGGTGCACTGGCGCCTATTTCCCCAGGTGGGTGTACTATCTTCTCTTCACCACTTGGGGGCAGCACAGATGATGAAGTGAACTCCTTAAGCTTCCACCCTGCAGAGTCTTCTCCGACTCCAGTTTACGGTACAAAATACCCCTTGATGTTGAAAACATTATTAAATAGCAAATGGTTGCAGTATGTTTGAGGGTTTTAGGATTTATTTTTCCAAATCTATAGAATATCCCAATGGATTACTTTAGGTTATAATCCTGTCGCAGACCTTCATCTGCTACCCTGGGGGTTAGTCCAAGGTTCCTTCCAGCTCTGAGACTGGTGGTTTCCCAGGTCGTTCTGCTCCTTACCACCCATCCCATCCTTGGATTTTAAAGTGTGGAGGTGAATAGTGGATGTCCAAGTTCAGAATCTGAAAAAGAAAAGCTCCTTCGACCCTAACCAGGTTTCTCATTCCATGGTGACCTTATTTTCTGAAATTTAAAGGTCTTACCAGTAGGAATGTGATCACGAATATCAGGTCAAAAATATAAGACTGTCCAGGAAGATCTGACATATGTAGTCCTTAGTCGGAGGGTCAGCCGTCAAAAGGTGTTACTTGTATTTTCTCTTTTTCATTGGAATGTTTGATATCAAAACTCATAACAGCTTCTTGCTCCTGGTCTGCCTCCCTCCACGGTCAATTCAGAGCATTTTAGCCATGAAAGTGAGTCTCCACAAAAGGAATTTAGACATTAAAATGGAAACAAAGGGCTTGCCCCCTTTTTAAAAAATCCAGAAAACCTCTTTTATAGGAGTTTAGATTGTAATATAAATTTGTGGGGAATATTTCTTACCTTAGACAAAGCTCTTAAAAGATTGCTGCTGAAGGACACCAGTAAGAATGTGCTAACGACATGGTCATACTTAGAATGGGCTGGTCCTGCCCGTTCCTAGCTCTGTCCCTTTATTCTCTTGAGTGCCCCTAAAAGCAGAGCTTGAGGTAAGGACTTGGTGTTTTGTTTTGCTTTGTTTTAATTTATTTTTTAATTTATGAATATACAATGTAGTTGATTTTCGTGGCCCTTTCCCAATACATGGTGACTTATTTGAAGTGATCCCAGGAACAAGAATGAGAAAGCAGGGAGAGTGACACAGGCAAGAAGGAAAAGCCCAAATACGGGTAAGCTGTCGGGCGGCTGCTATGGGCTTGTTCCTGCCAGGATCTTACAGGAGGCTGGCGAAAGCCATCCAGAACAGTCCACTGAGACAACGGGAGGGTGGAGCGTTTGCCCACCCGTTCTTGTCCAGCACTGGGTGAGGACTTCCCCTGAGGGTGTTAACTTCCTGGTGTTTCTGGGCTGTGTTCATGGGCAGGCCAGCTCCTACAAGGCTGGAGAAGGTCTTGGGGCAGAAAGATTGAGATCAAGATGGGTGCAGGTTGCACAAGGGAAGTCTGAGCTTCTGTGGAACTATCCACTGTGGCTGAGACTGAGAAGACATGATGCCGGCACCCCTGGATTGAGCAGTTGCACCCACAGATCTGGACAGGAGGGCCCCTGCCCTGGATCCTGTGCTCTAGAAGGTGCCTCCCTGGCCCACCACTAACTGTACCCCCTCCCACCTGGAACTTGCACCTTCTCTTCTAGACCACACTTTGGGTATGCAAGACCCTGTCCAGTATTCCTGAGCTTGCAAGGCCTCTTCCATGGGCTCATCTTCAAAGGGCAGACTGTACCTGCCCAACAGGTGCCCAAGGTGCTGCTGTACAAAGGGGGCGAGGATGTTTGCATGGAACTTGAATGGGATCCTGGGAGTCCTCCTTTAAGGGAGGGATGGGGCTGGGATGAAAGAGAAGGGAGTTGGCCTGGGGCTGAAGCCAGCTCTCCCTCTGTCACCACATTCCTGTACAGAGTGCCAAGGAGTCTGAGAATTTTTTTTTTTTTTTTTTTTTTTTTGGCAGCTGGCATGTATGGGAATCCAAACCAGTGACCTTGGGGTTACAAGGCTGTGCTCTAACCAGATGAGCTAACCAGCCAGCCCATATTTTATTTAACTATTTGTTAGCTTGATTTATAACTCATAATTATTAAGACATGATGCAAATGTGGGCTCAAGTCAAGTTCCATTATGTTCTGATTTCTGCAGCCTTGAGCTAAGAACAAGGGATCTTGGAAATAGGCTTTATATGCTTGGATGGTCTCACGGAATTCCCAATTTCATTAGCTTCTGTGATGACTCATGATTATTATGAAAATGAACTTTATCTTATATTTAAAAATCAAGAAATATTATTTAGGTCAGCAGTGAGAAGGTAGTAGACTCAAAGTTTCTGGGAACTGAAGGACATGAATGACTAAAAGCAGAATTATTACCTGAGGGTTGAACCTCAGAATATCACGTATGCAATTCTTCCTGCTGATCCAGGGCTGCTGAAGGTGTGGCAGGAGAAGGCCGAAGCAGTGAGTGTCTGGGACAGTAGGGAATGTGGGCAGCAAGGCAGAGAGAAATGGGACTTTTTCAGGCAAAGATGAATCTTACAAGAACAGAAGAAACTTTCAAAGAAAAAAAAAAGGAGGTGGACCATGGGGTTAGAGTGGGGACTGCAGAACTGAAGAGGAAGAGCCAGCGTAGCCATGTGCCCTCCTTCCCCATCTCCAATGACTGATATTCTTTTGAGAACCTGGATGTAAGGTAGGAATCTTTCTTTGACTCGTATATCATTGTTATGACAGTTATCGCTGTTCACCATCTAACAAGCTCTCTTCAAAGGCCTCTGCATATGTTGTCTCCAACCCAGATTGTTAGGTACACTTACTATCCCCACTGTGTACTTGTGGGAACTGAGGCACAGAGAGGCAAAGCAACTCGACCATGGTTCAGCAGCAAGTAAATGATGGAGCCCAGATGCAACTCCAGGCAGTATCCTTCTAGTATATGAAGTTCAATATTTTCCTATTGTCGTCTTGTTGTGAATATACCTAATTCCAGAAGGGGTTTGAAGCTACTTTAAAACTTTCTTTTTTAAATTTAGTTACCTATCCGAGCCCAAGCCCCTCTGCCTTGTCACATTTCCACAATTTACGACTCTTCATCCAATTCAGCATTTAAGTGTTTATCTCTAACTTTGTGTCTTCATTTCCTTATGAAGGCTCTTTGTCATGTTAAAGTGTATGCTAAATAAGTCGGTATGCTTTTCTCCTGTTGTAAATAAATAAATTTTAAGATTTTAGAGCTTAGCTATTAAATAGGGGAGAGAGAATTCAACAAGCATTTGGTGAGGACCTTCAGTTTATTGGCACTGTGGGACACTGAAGGACGACACAGCAATGAACCTGCAGGAGTTTATTTATTTTTTTATTTTGGCAGCTGGCTGGTAGGGACAACCAAACCCTTGACCTTGGTGTTACAAGGCTGCACTCTAACCAACTGAGCTAACCAGCCAGCAGGTGTTAATTTGTATCTAAGTCACTGAATGGATTATAACACAAGGCAGAAAGTGGCAAGTGTTCTAAAAGAAGAGGTACAAAGTGCTGTGGGAACTCAGAAGTGGGGAAGATTATATCTTGGGGTTGTGGAAGGATCAGGGGAGTTCCAGGGAAGAAGTTGCATTGCTCCCCAGCTGGGCTTTAAAAGATGTGGAGGGTTTTGATAGCTGGAGCTTGAATTTTGAGGTCCTGACCATGTCAGTAGATTGTATTCATATGTGTTTTTATGTCTACCAATATTTATTCTTGGTACTTTTTTTAGTTAAAGTATTTATTGAGCATCTACTGTTTACTGTGTACCGATCTAGGCACTAGGGGTTCAGGGAAAGAGTGACACAGTTTATGCCCTCAGGTGATTTACACTCGAATACAGAAAACAAATAGGTATATAAATGTAATAGAGAGTAAGTAACAGGCATTGCAGCAAGTAATTATCATTCACTGTAGAATTTTCAACTTAATGTAGTTCTTCTCTCCTTCAGAAAAACTCATTACAAATGTAATAGAGAGTAAGTAACAGGCATTGCAGCAAGTAATTATCATTCACTGTAGAATTTTAAACTTAATGTAGTTCTTCTCTCCTTCAGAAAAACTCATTACGTAATCTTAGAGGAATTTTCAGGTTGTAATTTTCATACAAACTGCAGTAGCATCTGCTGATGAAATACTGTTTTGTAACTATTAGAATGGGCCAAACAATAGGGAGAGAATTGCATTATTAGAGCTGTAAAAGGCACTGTCCAGAAATCTCAGAAAAGGGGAGGGAGTTCTGTGGTAGAGGAATAAGCAGGCATCTACACTGTTCTCTTAAAGCTATTTATGTTCTGCAAATATCTCAGAGGCATAAAGCTCCAAATGTATGCCACAAGATTTGACACCCTTCCAACCTCTTTTTTGCATAACAAAAGTTTCCAATTCAGCCTCTTCCTAGACTACTTTTTATACCTGCATATTTCCAGTTTTGCAGTGCAAGCCTTTGTTGAATGCCACCTGCTGTAAGGGCCAGGTGCTGCCAATGGCATTTTGTGTTGATGCTCTTTTATCCCCACATCAAGCATAATATGTAGGTGCTAACCTCTACTTTACAGCTGAGGAAACTGAAACTCTGAGTATGCAAACTACCCAAAGTCACACAGCTCGTGTGTGCAAGGACTGGAATGAGAATCCAGTCTGTGTGACACCTAAGTCCGATCCACCGTATAGTTGTCATTTTACTTTGCAATCAACTTGACTGGGATGTGCTGCCCTACATGATAAGAAGAAAGAAAAGAATACCAGTCTCTACACTTCAACTTAGCAGCCGTGAGTCTGCTTTTAATATTTGGAGGTGTCATAACATTACAATACTTTGCTTTTATTTGACTAGTGAGTATTACACTACTCAGTCTAGAGATCTGTGATATTCTACCCTAAATTGGTTGAAAGCCATGATGCTTCTTTAAGGTGAATCTAGTATGATATAATAAAGTAGGAGGAGGTTGAATTGCTATGGAGTTGCTACTTCTGAATTTCAAACTAGTTGAGACAAAGTAGATGTTCAAAAAGATCTCTGTAGTCTTCACTTGAATAATACAAATATTTTTTAGATTAAATGATATATATATTTACATATGGGTAAGTAAAACCCACCCTAAAATGCTAATATCATTTTCTCTGCTATCCCTTCAAGCAAAAAAAAACAAAAAAAACAAACCAAAAAACTGCCTAATGGTGACTATTATGTATTGAATTGTGTCTCCCCAAAAGTTTAATGTGTTGAAGGCTTGACCCACATGTGGCAGTGTTAAGAGGGTGGGCAATCTTATTATGATAACTGAAAGATGGGGCCTTGAAGAGGTGATTAAATTGATGGTTTAATGGTGGTCGTGGGCATGGTTCTGAGGGCTTTGAAAGGAGAGGGCAGGAGGAGCTCGCTCTCTCTTTCTCTGCTCCACCATTTCTGCCATGTGAGACCCCTGGGTCACTGTCACCACCACCAAGACCTTTACCAGATGTGTTCCCTGCACTGTGGACCTCCCAGCCTCCGAAACTGTAAGCAATAAATTTTGTTTTCTTTCAAATCACCCAGTTCCAGGTATTTTGTTATAAGCAACACAAACAGTACTGCAGTGACTATTGGGCAGCAATATCATGTTTCAGAGAAACCAATTGGCTTGAACAAAAGATTCAGATTTTCAAAGATAAGCGAGTCATAAACCTGCCTAGAGGATGGATCAGCAATTAATGTGTTAAAGTTCCAGCTGCATCTAATTTTTTTTTTTTTTTTTTTCTGACGGGTAAGGGGATTGCAACCCTTGGCACGGTGTGGTTTGCACCACGCTCAGCCAGCGAGTACACCAGCCAGCACTATATAGGATCCGAACCCGCGGCCTTGGCGCTACCAGCGTCGCACTCTCCCGAGTGAGCCACAGGGCCGGCCCATCATCTAAATTTTGACGTGAAGACTGAGACAAACCTCCATGAACAGTTTGTTTATTCTCCACATTCTTCCAAAAAATACCTAATATCATACTTCTCACTTTGTTTTTTTTTTTTTTTTTTTTGTTTTTTTCCGTGTCCGGCAACGGATCCCAACCCCCCGTGTTCCCCCCGTCCCCGCCCGGGGGCC
>NW_007726811.1:71824-78163 GCF_000696425.1 Galeopterus variegatus
TTTTTTTTTTTTTTTTTTTTGACGGGTAAGGGGATTGCAACCCTCGGTGTTGCTCCCGCGCCTCGCTCAGCCAGTGAGCGGGAACCGGTCTGTATGTGGGATCCGAACCCTCGGGCGGGAGCGCCGCCGCGCTTCCCAAGCGGCACACTATCCAGTGTGCCACCGGGCCGGCCCCCTCACTTTGTTTTTAACAGAGTGACTTTGGGAAAAATTATTTCTACTTCTTAGGTTTTCTATCTGTAAAATGGGAACCATAGCTCTATACTTATTTTTTTTCTTCCTAAAAATATCACAAACAGCAGCAAAAATTCTTGGTGGACTTGCTTGCGTGCAGTCTGACTTATCATTTTTCTTGTTTGTTAGCTTTTTGTTGCGATCTCATACTCTTCCCCCACTTCTCATGCTGCTTAGTGATTGCCTTCCCTCCAGAGGGCTTGACTCTGATTAAAGTAAGAACAGGCACAAACTCAGTTTTCATCGAACTTCTTGACGAAGATTATTCACTTTTTTATGGCTGGTCGGTTCAGGGATCTGAACCCGTGACCTTGGTGTTATAAGACTATGATCTAACCAAATGAGCTAACCAGCTAGGCTGGATGAACTGTGAGAAACAGGAAGGAGAGACATGGTGTTAAGAGCGGGGTCAGGACAAGACAGGTCAGAGGTTTTGCTTTTAACACTTTATAAAAGATCACATGGCTAATCTGTGGACATGTGGCTGAAACCCAGCTAGTAACCTGGATGGTTCACTAGGCTGGCACCAACTCCCCCAGTCATGATGGCTACTGTAAAGTTTTGCTAGGGGAATTTTAAAAAAGCAACTGCAAGTCACATGTTCTTCAACACTTCGATTTTAGTGAATTTCTGTGGTTTCAAGGGGTCATAACTCAGGAACCATGATGAATGCTTTTCGTGCCAAGAGTTCCACCTCCCTCCATCCCCCCAACCTCGGAGTGTCCCCATTGCCACCACTTCTGCCTGGCTGGCAGGCTCACAGCTGCCTGCTTATCACACAGAGGCTGGCCTGCTCCAATCGTAATGCCACCTCTCTCCTGGTTCCAGGCCTTCTCCAGAAGGGACGATTTGAGCACATGTCATGAGCGTTCAACCAAAGAGCAGGAGGAGTCTGAGCAGAAAGCGGATGAGCCTTCTTGATCAGGTCAGAGATTTAGCCAGCAATAAAGTCCCATTCGGCTGGGCATCCTGTCCTCAGCAGAAATATTTTTCAAGTGCCCAGGAGATGAGCAAAGTAATAAAGGTAGTTAAGCCCTGGGAGGCAAGGATCAAACCATCTAGGGACCCTTGGAGGTGAACAGTCTTCACTGTTGACTTTCCTGCCACCTTCTATGCCGGGCGAAGCTGTGTGTATGTGAAGCAGCAAGAAGTCTAGGTCTCTTGGGAGCAGGTTTCACTTCCCCAGAGTCAGCACAGGCATGGGTTAGTCTGCCCTCAGCAGAAATGGCTGGAAGATAAACAGTGAAGGGCCAGATCCTAGGGGAGATCTGTGTTTGACTGTCTGTCCCCTGTCAATGTCTTGATGCAAGGACAGCATATGCTGGGAGGAAATTCAGCTGAATCAGCCCAAGGAGGATGCCTTGCTGTGGCCTGGGCCCCACACAGGGCAAGATCTCTCCTGTTGAATCTCCTGAGGAGTTGGTGGGAAGGTGTGAGCTTCTGCCTTGAACTTCCACACCCAGGGCAACTTCCCCTAATCAGCAGAGGGTAACCTAACTTGAATTTCAGTTTGAATTTCTTAGGACAGCAGGTCACAAAGGGCAATTGGTGATGCAGAGACCAAAATGCCCAACAGTCTACATTGAGTCCGCACCATCACTTAGGGTTCACGTCGTAATTCGAACACATTTCCGGGGGTGGCCAGTGAGCTCACTTGATTAGCGCATGGTGCTGATGACCCAGGTCAAGGGTCCCATCAAAAACAAACAAACAAACAACAACAACAAGAATACATTTCAGGAAGGGGTCAAACCTTTGTTAAAAGATAAACTGAGGCACATTAAAATTTTAGAATTTATTTGATCAAACAGTGATTCAGGAATTGGGCAAATCCAATTCAAGCTCCACCAGAGGAGTTTGAAGGGAGGGGCTCTATAATAGGGTGATGGTGGAAGCAGAGTAAAGAAATTATTTGATTATTTAAAGTTTGAGCAGTTGCCTTATTTGGACTATCTTGGTGGGAAATCTCTGATTACATAACTGCTCGTCAGTTGGCTGCTTGTGATTGGCTAAGCTTGTTTCATTTTGTTTACATAGGCGCCCAGGGCACCGAAGCCATCTCAGCCTGATGACCTCCCATTAAGTTATGTTAACACCTTCTCTCTGGGTCAGGACAAGTGGAGGTCTTCCAGCAGAGGGTTCTTACCACCTCGTTTCCCTCAGCAAAGTGAAGCTGTCCCTTCCGCCTCTGGTAGGCAACCTTCTAAACAAGTGCCTTCCGAATATCCTTATCTTATTTTATTTTATCTCATCCTTATCTCTACACCTTACTTACATGCTTCTGAAATGCTTTTGTGTCTTGCACCCAACCCCTGCACTATTTAGGCAATGCTAAAAGAAGACTTTCAGGACCGATCGGTAAAGAACTGTTGGCATATAGACCCTCTCTGTTTGTATCAGGAACTTTTCATGATAACCTTAGTTCTCCATTCCAACTGTGCCATTAGCTTGGTCTCCATTTCAAAACACATTGATCTCTGACAGAAGCTTAGCACGTAGAAGGACCTGTCCAGTGGTACTTATGAGACAGGAGATAGGACAAATTTAAAATTAAAGACTAAAAGCTTTCTGACACCGAAAGCACTAGCAACAAAAGAAAAATAGTCAACCTGTGGGAGAAAATATTTCAAATAATATATATGATAAGGGATTAATATCCAGAATATGTAAAGAATTACTACAACTCCACAACAACAACAACAGCATGATTAAAAAATGGGCAAAGGACTTGAATAGACCTTTTTCCAAAGAAGATATACAAATGACCATGAAGCACATAAAAAGATGCTAAACATCCCTAATCATGAGAAAATGCAGATCAAAACCACAATGAGATGCCACTTTATACTCATTAAGATGGCTATTACATACATATATATATATATATATATGTGTGTGTGTGTGTATATATATATATATAAAAACCCAGAAAATAGCAAGTGTTGGTAACGATGTATCCAAACTGGAACCTTGTGCATTGCTGGTGGGAATATAAAATGGTAGAGCCACTGCAGAAAATTACATGACAGTTCCTCAAAAACTGAAACAGAATTACTGTATGAACCTGCAATTCTGCTTCTGTGTACATATACCCAAAAGTATTGAAAGCAGGGACTTGAACAGATATCTGTTTGTTTGTTTTTTAATTTAATTTAATTTATTTTTATTTTATTATTTACTTCACTTAACATGATGGTTTCCAGTTCCATCCATGTTGCTGCACATGATAGGACATCACTTTTTAAATAGTCGAATAGTATTCCATTATGTATATATACCAAGGTTGTTTTTTTAATCCATTCATCCATTGATGGACATTTAGGTTGATTCCATTTTTTGGCTACTGTGAATGGTGCTGCCATAAACATGGGAGTGCAAGTGTCTTTTTGATATACTGATTTCATTTACGTTGGGTATGTACCCAGTAGTGGGATAGCTGGGTCATAGGGTAGGTCTATTTTTAGTTCTCTGAGGAACCTCCCATACTGCTTTGCACAATGGCTTTACCAATTTATATTCCCACCAACAATGTAGGAGAGTTCTGTTTTCTCAGCATCTTTGCCAGCATTTGTTACTTTCTGTATTGTTGATAATAGCCATTCTAACTCGAGTAAGGTGATATCTCATTGTGATTTTAATCTGCATTTCCCAGATGATTAGTGATGTTGAGCATTTTTTCATGTGCCTGTTGGCCATTTGTATGTCTTCTTTTGAGAATATCTGTTCAGGTCCTCTTCTCATTGAATTCCTTACATTTTCTGGATATTAGCCCCTCTTCTGGTATGCAGTTTGCAAACATTTTCTACCATTCTGTAGGCTGTCACTTCACTTTGCTGATAGTGTCCCTTGCTGTGCAGAGCTTCTTAGTTTGATGTAGTCCCATTTGTGTATTTTTGCTTTAGCTACCTGTGTCTTTGTAGTCCCACTCAAAAAAGCACTACCCAGTACTATTTTGTGTAGCATTTCCCCTATGTTTTCTTCTAGTAGTTTCATAGTTTTGGCTCTTAAATCTAGATCATTAATCCATTTTGAGTTGATTTTTGTGTATAGTGAGAGATAGGGGTCTAGTTTCAAACTTCTGCCTGTGAAAATCAGTTTTCCCAGCACCATTTATTGAAAAGACTGTCCTTTCCCCACTGTATTTTTGGCATCTTTGCTGAAAATCAGCTGGCTGTGTGTGGGTTTGCTTCGGGGCTCTCTTTCCTATTCCATTGGTCAATCTGTCTATTTTTATGCCAGTACCATGTGTTTTGTTTATAGTATATTTTGAACTCAGGAAGTATGTTGCCTCCGATTTTGTTTTTTTTTTGTTCAAGACTGTTTTCTCTATACAGGGTCTTTTGTGATTCCACGCAAATTTTAAGATCTATTTTTCTATTTCTGTGAAGAACGTCATTGGTATTTTGACAGGAATTGCATTGAATGTGTAGATTGCTATGGGTAATACGAATATTTTGGTGAGGTTAATTCTTCCAACCCACGAACATAAGACAAATACTTTATGATTCCCCTAATAAGAGGTACCTAGAACAGCCAAATTAGTAGAGACAGAAAGTAGAATGGTGGTTGCAAGGGGCTTGGGGGAGTGGGTCGTGAGAGATTATTGTTTAATGGATAGAGTTCAATTTGGGAAGTTGAAAAGTTTCTGGAGACAGATGGTCGTGATGGTCATACAGCAATGTGATTGTACTTAGTGTCAGTGAACTATACAATTAAAAATGCTTAAAATGGTAAGTTTATGTCATGTATATTTGGCCATGATAAAAACTAAAGCTTTTCTAAAATTAAAAGGTTTTAAAAATTAAAATAAAATAAAAATTAATTGAGATTACTTTAAAGTCAAAGTTAAAATTAATTCTCCCTCAGTCCCCATATCTATGTGTCAAGTATATGATTTCTTTTCTGATCATTCTACCTAGTGTGAGTATCCATTTGTGGCCTTTTGGCTATTTCATAAAAATAAACTTGCATGAGCATCATTTCTTCTAATTCTCTTCTTCTTGGCCAATTACATCTTATATCCCATATCCTGTAGACCACCTCTGGCAGATATTAATTATTTTCTGCTTCCTCTCTCAATTCCCTGAGGTGCTTGTGTTTTTGTAGACAACCTCCTGCTGCTCTAGCCCCAATATCTATGCAATTTGACATTTTGGTATTTGTAACTACTGACCTGTATAAGCAAGAAACACAATTAAATTGATGATCCTGAACAGGATAATCTTTGGGTGGCCCATCTATGTCCATTCATTCCTATGAGCAATGTAACAAATATTTTGTGGCTTAAGACTTTAAAGAAGGGGAATTTAATTAATCTATCTGTGGAGCCAGCATTACAACAGCTTATGAAGAGTTTGCAATTGTTTGGGTTTAAAGTAGGGACACCGCGGAACACTTAGTGAAAAACTTGCACAAAACTTGGATTATTTCCAACAGCTTGGTTATGTGACAACTCTAAAAATGAAACTTTTTACATTAAAGCTGTTCTTCCAATTGCTGTTTCAAACTTTATCCTAATAACTGGTATGCTATTCAATAAAATGCAAGTACGTGATTCTCAACAATAAGGTTAAATAATTCTTATACATTTTCTGGTGATGAATTTATTTCTAGTCTTTGAATTTCAATGATAGCTGTAAAAGTTATTGTCAATAGAATGAGTTTTTTATATATGTACGTATTAATCAGAGCTACGGTATTTCTAATAATACTATCAGAATTTCTTTTGTGCTCTATAATGATGGTACCAGTAAACTAAACAACACTCTCAGCAATATTTCGCAATGTTTCAGATTAACAGAATTATTTGAGTTTTAAAACTATGGCATTAAAATACACCCTCAATATTACCATTATAAGTGCATATCTTTAAAATTTATATAAATAACTGTGAAATAAACATCTTTTTCCCAAAAGGAGACTGTTTATTATTATTATTTTTTATTATATAAATAACTGTGAAATAAACATCTTTTTCCCAAAAGGAGACTGTTTATTATTATTATTATTATTTTTTTTGTCTTTTGTCCTTTTTCCATGTCCGGCAATGGATCGCAACCCTCAGTGTTGCCCCCGCACCGGACCGGGGACCGGCAACAGGATCGC
>NW_007726811.1:78354-111921 GCF_000696425.1 Galeopterus variegatus
CCCGGCCCCTCGCCCGGCGGGCGAGCGGGAGCCGGTCTGTATGTGGGATCCGAACCCTCGGACGGGAGCGCCGCCGCGCTTCCCAAGCGGCGCACTATCCAGTGCGCCACCGGGCCGGCCCAGAGACTGTTTATTTTAATTAGAGTAGAACCCCGTTTCTTTGATTGGAGCTATGATTCCCAAATTGAGTGCTGAGGCACCTTGGGGTGACACAGCCAAGTTACAGAGGCACTGTGGGTTATTTTAAATTTTTCAGGGAGACAAGCATCTGATGAACACCAGGAATTAGAAAGATTAGTGGTCGTTTGTTGAGGTTTCCATCCTTAGGCTTCTCCTCTCTGTCTCTCGGCTTCGTATTCAGTAGATCTGAGCTTTGTAGCCCAGCCTGACCATACACCAGCTGAATAGCTCAGGCCAAGTTACTTCCCCTCCATGAACTTTAGCTTCCTCATTTGCAGAGTAATTGGGATGATGATAAAAGCTCATAATAGGTAAAAATTGAGAGGTTTCAGAAATAATATACTTGAGGGCCGGCCTGGTGGCACACTGGAGAGTGCGCCGCTTGGGAGTGCGGCGGAGCTCCCGCTGAGGGTTCGGATCCCATGTGGAAACCGGTTCCCGCTCACTGGCTGAGCGCGGTGCGGGTGTGACACCGAGGGTTGCGATCCCGTTACCGGTCAGTAAAAAAGACAAAAAGGAAAAAAAAAAAAAAGAAATAATATACTTGAAAATGCTTTATAAACTGCCAAGTGTTTTATAAATCTTTGGTTTTCATTAAATAGTATTTAAATATCTACTATGTGCCAAGACTGGGGAAACAAACAAAAAAAATCACCTCTACTTTTAAGAGGCTTACAATTATAATAACAAATGATAAATATTCTGATAGAGGGTAATGACCACGTATAATGTGAGCATCGAAGAGGGTCCACTGAGGGGTCAGGAAGCCCTAGCAGAGGAGACAAGGCTTCAGGTCTGACTTGTAGGGTGAGTAGGTAATGAATGGGCAGGGGTGTGTGCAAGGGAGCCTGGGGGCTGGGGAGTGGGGGAGTAGAGCATTCCAGGAAATGGAAACAGGTGAGGGTCAGGGAGCCTCCAAGAAATGGCGCATCATTCCGTATGGTTGGAGAGAGAAGGGTAGGAAACAGGAGATGGGAGATTACAAATGGGGGATTATATGTGTGTGTTTGATCGTCATCATAAACGACCTCGTATTCCTTTCACAGGAGCAGACATTACCCTGGAATTGTATTGAAGGGTTCCAGCAGAGAAGGGATGCAATCTGACGGATAAATCTGAAGAGCACTTTTTATCCTTTACTAATAAGGAACTTCAGAGCTTCAGGAATCACGGAGCTATGTGTGTGTGGTTTCTTTTGTATGGCAACTTAGTACACTGAGGAACACAGTCCTTATAAAAATTTTAATGATTATATGGATGGTGAAGTGACGGTGGGCTTCTTAAAAGAGATTGAGAGGAAAATATTTCTGGTCGTTAGTTGTTTTTTAAATTTTTTGTTTGTTTTTTAATTATTTGCTTTAGCTTTTGGTTTTTATTATGGAGAATTTCAAGCCTATATAAAGTTAGAAAAAACTGAACAATGTGTACTTACGTCCCCCTCAGCCACTTGCAACAACCAGCATCGGCTGGGTCTTTACATTTCGAACTGCAAAGAAAAGGTCTCCTCAGCAATTCCCTGGTAATCAGATAAGATATATTCTGCACTTCCCAGGTAAGCAGATAATTGCCACCTGCTGCCAACCAGCCCCGCCCAGGGCCACCGCACTTGCCCCAAGTGTGGCAAAGCTTGGCCCACTGACTCCTTCAGAGATGCTCTCTGGTTTTGTCTTCATCTTTCACAGCTATTACTTCCTCTCAACACTGCACATTTGCTTTGACTAGCGGTGGATGAACTTCGGATGAGTTCAGGCCTCTTATTCACTGGGAAGAAACAGAGTTTAAACTAGACAGAGAGTGGCAGGTGTTCTCCCAGTGCAAGGAGCCGCACAGCAGAGACCAGGGCACAGGGCACCTCACTGACTCCTATCTGCAGCCAGACCTGCTGAACAGGACTCTGCTGCTGGACTCTGGGCATCGGCTGCGCAGCCTCCTGGTGCAAAGCTCTAGGTCAGGAAGTTGTCACCACAGCTGACTTCCTGTTTACTGAACGTTTATCATGTGCCAGGAATTGTGTTAAGTATGTTAATCCTCATCACTGCCCTTTGAGTTAAGTTGTATTATTATCACCTTTTTACGGATGAGGACACTGAGGCCTACGGATGTTAAGTTGTTTGTCGCAGCTCACAAAGGCTGTAAGTGGCAGAGCTGGAATTTGAATCCAGGTCTGACCGACGCCAAAGCCCCTTCCTCACTGGATGCATGGCCACAAGAGGAGAGGCTCTGCAGGAAGCCCTTGTGTCCTGACACTACTATTTTTATCCAGTATCACTGGGTGTTTGTCTCTCTTAATCCAAGTTACATAAATGCTGAGTGGTTTTAAAACTCCAAACTGAAACAGTCTGGATGTACATAGGAATTAATCTCAACAGAGTAACTTGAATTATTCTTCCTTGTGTTGTTGATATCTGAACAGTAATCAGGTACTTTTACATTCATGATCCAACTTGCTTCTCTAGAATTGAATTAGGTTAATGTTCTCCTTGAACCCAACATGGAGATTTAAAAAGCTAGAGTGCATGCAATATAAGGCAATGTCCATTGATGGTAATTCTAGAAGGTTCTCAGTCAAATATATGTCAAATTCTTCTCAGAACAAACTTAGAACTCTCTATACCTTGGATTAGCCCCAAGTCTTCTGTCCAGTGGTGTGCCAGAGCTGGCTTGTGTGGGCCCACAGGAACCAGTTGTACACATCCCTGCCCAACTCTGCATTTGGTGACATCGTGTCAATTGGCCATGATGGAAATCTTTACACTACGTGTATTAGTTTCCTATGGCTACCAAAACAAAGTGGGTGGCTTTAAACAACAGAAATTTATTCTCTTATAGTTCTGGAGGCTAGAAGTCTGAAATCAAGGGGTCACTAGGGCTATGTTTCCTTGGAGACTGGGTAGCAATTTTTCTTAGCCTCTTTCTAACTTCTGGTGGTGGTGATCCATGGCACTCCTTGGCTTATAGACACATCACTCCAATCTCTGCCTCCATGGTCACATGACATTCTCCCTGTGTGTGTTTGTGTCTCTGTGTCTCCTCTTAGAAGGACACCAGTCATATTGGATTAAGGGCCTACTCTACTCCAGTATAACCTCATCTTAACTAATTACATTTGCAATGACCCTATTTCCAAATAAGGCCACCTTCTGAGGTAATGAGGGTTAGGATTTCAACTTATCTTTTTCGGGGACACAATTCAACCCATAACACCATGGAAATCAGCAAACACTACAAATCAGAGCACTTTTTAAAACTTAAATTTTAACTTTTTTTGAGTTGTTTTCAGCACAACACTGTTGGTCTGTCATGTGACATCAGGAGAGGGCCACTCACCTCAAATATCACACTTCAATGGAGGTTTTCATCCGAAATTTCTACATACTCCAAATTGACTATAACCTCCCCAGCAGAGAAAAAACTAAAGGTGCAACTTGCTAGTTAGGATTTGCCAACCATTTCTCAGCCCTTTAAAATTTCTTATATGGATTTCCATTATAGAAAACTGGCAAAATACAAAAGAGTAGAAAGAGGAGTTAAAAATAAATCCTTCATAGTTTTAGCATCCAAGAAGAGTTATCATTAGTTCTTAAAAAAATCTCTTCAAAAGTATTTTTGGAACTTTTTTTCATATTTTGTGGGGCATTTCTATTTCTCCTTTTGTGTTTAACCTGTTTGAGTACTCTGCCTTTTTTTCCTGGTGCTTTTTATCTTATAACTTTTAAAAATGTGTGAGTAATACATGATGGAATTTCCAGTTATAGAAATAAAACAGTAAGATAAGCAAAACTGATCTTGACCACCACCTCAATCCCAATCCTCTCTCTGGAGGTAGACACTGTTGTTGGTTTCACGTGGATTCTTCTAGACCTTTTTCAATGCATTTTCGTGCATTAATATTTTTGTTCATGTAAGTCCCATGGTTTTTTTGCTCAGAAACCCAAGCTGTGTCATACTATATCTCATCCCACAGCTTACTCCTCCCCCCTCCACTAAATTGTATGTCCTTGAGAGCTTTTCATGTTAGACTTAACTTGTTTTCTTTAATTGCTGCAACATATTCATTCCATAGATGGATATAATTGATATCAATGTTCTCTGGTTGCTGATTTTTATTTTTATTTTTATTTTATTTTATTTTTTTAAAAGATGACCGGTAAGGGGATCTTAACCCTCGACTTGGTGTTGTCAGCACCACGCTCAGCCAGTGAGCGAACCGGCCATCCCTATATGGGATCCGAACCCGTGGCCTTGGTGTTATCAGCACCACACTCTCCCGAGTGAGCCACGGGCCGGCCCACTGGTTGCTGATTTTTAGATTGTGTTCAAACTTTCATGATTTCAGACATGAAGCAATGAAAATCCTTATACATGTCTCTGTGCACACGTATAAGTATTACAAGAAGCAGAATTTCTGAGTTGAAGAGTATTTATAATTTTAATATCGTGCCAACTTTCCTTGAAAATAGTATCAATATACTGGCTTGCAATCCCGTTGCCGGTCCCTGGTCCGGTACGGGGGCAACACTGAGGGTTGCAATCCGTTGCCGGACACGAAAAAAATAAATAAATAAATAAAAAATAAAAAATAATTGCTGCAACATATTCATTCCATAGATGGATATAATTGATATCAATGTTCTCTGGTTGCTGATTTTTAGATTGTGTTCAAACTTTCATGATTTCAGACATGAAGCAATGAAAATCCTTATACATGTCTCTGTGCACATGTATAAGTATTACAAGAAGCAGAATTTCTGAGTTGAAGAGTATTTATAATTTTAATATCGTGCCAACTTTCCTGGAAAATAGTATCAATATACCCTTCCACCCACAGAGTAGAAGAGTATCCATGTCTCCACACTCTAACACAGGTTATTGTATTCTTTTAAATTTTGTTCATCTGATTCATGAAACATGGCATTTTATAGTTGTTTTAGTTGGCATTTTTGCCATTGCTAGTGAGCTTGAGTTTATTGGCTACTTACATCTCCCTTTGGCAAATGTCAGTGGGTCTTCATGCATGCAGAACCCATCGGCCCCTCTTAATGGCCTAATCAGCAGCATGTTTAAAGCTTAGGCTCTTGAAATAGGACTCCATTGATTTAATAATTGGTGCATTATGGAAATAAAGCCAATGTTTTATTTGAATTCAGATTGGCTGTCAGTTTACTAATGTGTTCATTTCCTTCCCTGATGCTGTTTTAGGGAGGCATGGTAATGTCGCAGGATTTGAAAAGTGGAGTTGTTGGTTTTTTTTCCATTTGTTAACTTAGAATTTACCCTGAAAAAAGGCTCTTGCAAAGTCAGCTATGGAAACAAAAATTAAGCAAACCATTCAATACTAATTAGCTTCACTGTCTAATCGAGGAGGACCTTCAATCCTAATTTCTGAATTCCTGAAGATAATTTTAGATAATGTCAAAGAGCACAGTAGAAGCTCACTTAACTGATGTGGTTGACACGGGTAGTTAGTTCTAATCATAAAAGTAAAAGTGGAGAGTTGCAAAAACCAAAACATATATTGAACATTTTAGTGGAAAACATGCAAATATACATTCATTTACCAATCTTCTAAAGGTAGGACCAAGGTCTTTTCTTTATGTATGGGGTCTTCCTTGGATAAATCACCCCCATATGTATCATCTCCAGTTTTCAGGGTCTGATCACTTAAAGTGGACTGAAAGCTTTAATATACTTGTAAAGCACTCTGAGTACAGTCTAACTCCACAGCATTTTTCAGCCACTTAACTTTTTTGCCTTTCCCCAGAGCACTTAATTTGTTTATCACAGAAACAACAAGAAGTATCTTTCATGTCAGACTCCTATTTCATTGTTTCATGTGAAACTTAATTAAGTTACATGTTGACAATAAGTACAAATGGTGTCAGTGGGTTTGACGCCAAGCACAACTGCCTTTGGAAAACCAACATCTCAACTAATTGAAGAGGAAGGAAGTTGGTATATTGGAGAAAAGCCTGCATATGCCAATGACACCTGTCAGATACTTTACTGAGGTTATGTCTTTAGCATAGGTCAACTTGGAGAGTCAATTAAGGGGAGTTTATTTAAGCAGAGTCTACTATGTTATAAAATACACTAAAATAAAGTTTTCAGTGCAAAATTAGTTCTGAAACACTTGAACTGAGAAAAGAATTAAAATGTAACTAGGCACAGATAAAAGTCTTGAGTAATGTGATCAAAGTGCTTTGATGTCTTGGATAAAAAAGATACCATGAACTTAAGACATTGGGTAATTTACTGGGAGAAAAGAAAACTAGATCTAAAGTTAGGAGAACTGAGTCTTAGTATTTTATTCAAAAATAATTTGTTATGTTAAACTGGAATTAATAAACTTATTTACTCTTTCTGTGACTTGGTTTCTTCTGTTAAACTGGAATAGTCATTCCTGATTTACTTACTAAATAGCATCAGTATGATATTTGGAATATATTTTAGTAGATGATGTGCTTCCAAGAGCAGAGACCATGCTCTATTCATTTCTGTAATCCACAGCATTTTTGAGGAGATGACCTCTTTCAAAATAAAAAAGGTCACATGAATGGGATAATACTCATCTTCTAAGGATCAGTGCACCCGCAAGGAGGGTTCTCAGACCCCTTGCTGTAATAGCTCAGCCCCTGGGTCTGAGATGCATTGGTTAGGGTCACATTTTCATAGCACTCAGACACAACCCCTGTCTGTGGTACATGCTTCATAAATGTTTGCTGAACTTTCAAAAGCAAAAGACACCATAGCAATAATATTTATATTAGACCAAAACTTCACTGTTGTTTTAGACAAAACATGATTATTTTTACATGAAATTTCTGTTTCATTAGATAATTCATGTGTGATGGGAACTATTCTCTGCAGTTCAGATGCCTGGCTGACTTCTGGATCAGGTCCGTGGTGTCATTGTCATTAGAAGCATGGTCACAGCCTCTGCTCAGCTGGAGGGATTAATAGTTCTCAATGACTTGAACCCAGTCTTCCCCTCCCTAGTACAGATAATTGAGAGTTGACTGTTACTATTTTATGTATTTATTAGTTATTTAGTATGAAGTACTAATTATTTTCTTAATCGATATAATAATCCAATAAATCAAAAACACATTATACTTGTATAAAGATAATATCAATGATATAAATACTACTAATAAGCAAAGCTTAAATAACTGAAAAAATAAAAATCACAAGCCAGATGCTCTATAATGGACTCCATATTTGTTTATACCAAATTTTTAAAAATTCCAGCTCTTTCTTTTCTGAATTTTCTAGATTTTACCCAAATTATCTGAGTAATAGCCTTATCCTTTGGCTCCAACTATATAATCCTTGATCGTAGATCCAAATTTCCAAGTGATTGCCTCACCAGAATCTATTTCTCCCTTCCCCTGGCAGGAGCTGATTAATTAGGTTAAAACACAGTTCCAAGAAGACTAATTTCACTATATTGTATTTAAGTGGTAGACTTTCTCTCTTGTGGGATCCTTCTATTCAATGTAAAGAAATAAAGGCCTTCTTGTCCAAATTTATTCAGATATTTATGTGTGCAATATAATCTTCAACATCCAAATTTAAGAGAATTGTTTGGAGTTAAGAAACATGTTTTTGTAAGATATTGTATTAGCTTGCGAAATGCATGACTAATATTTTTAAGGTGTAGATGGTGACACCAAATACATTTTCTTCTCCTATCTTTGTTTTCCAAAAAGTGATAAAACCAAGAACAGGTTTTGTTTTTTGAGATGGATGCTATGATTGATTATCTTATTTTTGCAAAGGATTAATGAAACAACTTATACAGTGATTAATGTACATTTACTAGTTTTACAAACCTAAACATAATGTGAAGCATTGTTTATAACTAAAATCGCAGCCACTGGAATTCAGCCATTGACTGAAACATTGAGATCCTACAGGCTTAACAATGATAAAACACACATGAATATATAAATCAAATACAATTTGATGGGAGTACAGAATAAGGAAACTCAATCCCCTGGGAAGCCATGAAGGAATATGAATTTATCTGATGGTAACAGGGTGGTTGACTAGGGAGAGGGGGACAGCAGAAGGAGACGTTCAGGACAGAGTGGGCAGCAGGTACAATTACATGGAATTATAGAGCAATATAATTTGTCCAAAGAAATGCTAGTAGTTTAGTGCACCTGGGACACAGGAAATGAGGTAGAAACGAGTGGAAGAGGTAGTTAAAGAGGCAGACAGGTTAAGGACACACCTGGACAGGGATGTTGTTGAGGATTTGAGACAGTGTAACGCAGAGAGTCAGTAAATGGGCTAGTGCAGTAGCGTAGGCAAGGTTCTGAGCGTTAAGGACACACCTGGACAGGGATGTTGTTGAGGATTTGAGACAGTGTAACGCAGAGAGTCAATAAATGGGCTAGTGCAGTAGCGTAGGCAAGGTTCTGAGCCAAGGTGATGATAGTGGGAACATGACAAGGGAGGGAGAGTATCAAGAGCTATTTAAGAATGGAATTCATGGAAATTAGTGGGTGTGAATTGTGAAGGAAGAAGCTTGGAACATCTCTTGGATTAATGTCCTTAATAACTGGTTTTCATGAATCTGATCAATCACAGAGGAACAAAGGGGTGAAGATAATGTTGGTGTGGTAGGTTGGACAAGTCAGACAAACCTGTAGAAATGTAGAGATAGATGTTCTGAAGGCAGGTGGATATACATGCAAGGAAAACAGGGTTGGAGCTATCGAGTAGGGGTTCATCGGCACTAACCAAAATCCAAGGGAGTGGTTGAGATTCTTCAGGGAAGAGTGAAGAGTAGGAAGAGCAGAGAGTCAAGAAAGGAATACGAGGAAGCAAAAACATTTAAAGGACAGGCAGAGGAAGACAGAAATTTGACCTCTGGTGTAAGACAGTTCAGTTAGGCATCTCCCGAAGTTCTATTATAATACTAATAAAAGTTCGCAGGAATATGAAAAATGATTGTTTTTTTTATGAAAAATTAGTGATAAGAAACTCTACATTCACATATGCTTGTAAATTTTAAGGATTAAAAAAAATCCTGAAAGCACTAATTCAGAAGGAAAAATATAAGGTTTACTTATGAAAGAATAAAAGCTAGACAGACCTATAATAATAAAGCAAGACTCAAAATTTTGTACTCAGATAAGATATTGTATGTGAAGGTTATGTAAATAAATTTCACTAAATCTAAAATATTAGAACATATCACACATAAGCTTTTAAAATACTAGAAGATTTAATCCCACATCCTAAGTGACAATTTGGTAAAGATAAACAGTGAGTGTATCAGTTAGGGTAAGCTAAACTTCTGCAGCAAATATGATGGCTCAAAGAAAAATATTTATAAATTAAATAATATATATCTAAGTAATGCATGGGCCAAAGAGGAAGTCATAAGGTATATTAGAAAATAATTTGAATTAAATGAAAACGAAAACACAAAATTAATGGGATGCCCCAAAGCAGTGCTTAGAGGGAAATTTACAGCATTAAATGCTTATATTAGAAAAGAAGAAAGGTCTTAAATCAATGATCCAAGCTTCTATTTAAATAAACTAGGAAAAGAAGAGTAAATTAAACTAAAGCTAACAGAAGGGGGAAAAAAGAGAGCAGAAACTGATAAAACAGAAACAGGTAAAAAATGAGAAAATCAATTAAACCAAAAGTTGGTTCTTTGAAGAAATAAGTACATTTTACAAACTTCTATCCTAACTGACCAAGAACAAAGAGAGAAGACATAAATTACCAATACCAGGAATTAAAGATGGGACATTATATACAACCTACAGACATTAACAGGATAATAAGGAACGATTATAAGCGCCTTTATGGCAATACATTTTATAACTTGATGAAAGGATAAATTTTTTAAAGGATAGAAACTGTTAAAGCTCTCCCAAGAAGAAACAAGTAATCTAATTCGTCCTATAAATGATAGAGCATAACAAATTTTTAACACAAGAGCAGCTATGTTAGAACTTAATGCATGGGAAAGAATTCTTGAACAACGGACAATCACTACAGCTTGTAGGAGTAATAAAGCAAAGTCATATAACATCTAACTCACAGAAATAATAGTTTTTGGTTTTTTTTTTTAATAAAGCAAGCAAGGTCATATAACAGACAACTTGCAGAACTAGCAATTTCTGTTTTTGAGGTTGAGATGTTCCAGGAAGGAAATAATGTCAGAACCAAGAAGTCTGACTCCAAGTGTCACAGGACCAAACACAAAGAAAGAGATTAAAACATGCTGGTCTGCATGTAGTCACCCTATCCCTGTGTCATTTCTAATACACTTCTCCCTTTGTCCTTTGTCTTCTGTAAACTCCTCTGAAAACCTGAGGCTTTGAGACAATTTTAGCCTAGCTGTCTCCTGAAACCTGAAAATAAAACTTCCTGCCCAACTTGAACCAACATTTGGAACTTTGAGTCTTTCGTTTCTGAGCAGAAAGCAGCCAAACTTGGGTGCTGGTAACAGAAATAGTAAAAATATTAATTTGTAGTTAAAAATCTTCCAACTAAAAAGCTCCAAGCTTAGATGGTATGTTAGTCAGGGTTCTCCAGAGAAAGAGAACAATAGGGGGTGTGGGTGTGTGAGTGTGTGTGTGTGTGTGTGTGTGTGTGTATGGGGAGCGAGAGAGAATGTTACATTAAGGAATTGGCTCATGTGATTTTGGAGGCTGACAAATCCAAAATCTTCAGGGTAGCTCAGTAGGCTAGAGATCCAGGGAAGAGTTGCAGTTTAAGTCCAAAGTCAATCTGCTTGCAGAATTCCTTCTTCCTCCCAGGAGGTCAATCTTCTTTTCTGTGAATGCCTTCAACTTATTTGATGAGGCCCACACACATTATGGAAGGTAATCTGCTTTACTCAAAGTATACAGATTTAAATTTTAATCTCATGTAAAAAATACCTTTGCAGAAACATCTAGAATAGTATTTGACCAAATATCTGGGTACTGTGGCATAGCCAAGGCTACACACAAAATTAACTATCACAGATGGCTTTACTGGAAAATAATGTCAATTCCACACAAGCTATTCAAGAAAATAGAAGAGGAAGAAATATGTCCTAACTCATTTTATGAGAAAACATTACTCTGATGCCAAAACTAGAAAAAGAAAGGAGTTCTGGTCAAAATGGTGGAATCGATGGTCCCCACCATCACTCTCTCCCACAAATCAACCAATTTACAACTATAAAAATGTAGCATCAGCCAAGCTGGGGCTGCTGGAGCTCAGGGGAAGAGGAGGAGAGACCTGTGGAGTTCATGAAGGTGGGAGAAGCCACAATACGAGAAAGACAAAACTGCTCAGAGTGTTTTGGGCTACACCTGCTTTAATGCTGGAGCTGCTTAGTGCACAGAGCAGGAGCCGGCAGAAGCTGCAGCTGTGCCCTTCAGATGCAGTTACTTGGAGGCAGAAGGGGAGAAGAGGACCTTGGTGGCCCCCAGGAGAGCAAGACCACTAATAGGGTTCCCATGGGCCCACAAAGGAGCGAGGAGCCAGAACAGCTGAAAAAGGGGAGCCATTCAGAGGCTGGTGAGTCATCGCAAGGGAACAGCACAGGGCCTATCCCATGGGAAGTGTTTGGAGCATGGGAGGTGGGGCAGATGGGCCCACTGGGAGAACACTGGGACACAGAAAGGACAGCCGATCTGACCCTCAGTCAGCACAGAACCCCTCAGAGGAGACTGGTCAGGAAATGCAGAATTGCATGGGGTGCACTTTGATGAAAAAACTCAGGCTCAGATCAGAGTTTCTACACAACCCAGGTGCACCGAGTCTCTGGAGAGCTGGAAGTACCTATGAGGTCAACCATTAAACCCTGAGCTGCACAAAAAGCTTTTCCTAAGGAAACAGCACCAAAGTAGCAATTTAGCTCAACCACATAGCTCAAGTACTGGTTCCCACAGGAAGTTCCCCATGTTAGAAGTAAGCAAAGCACAGAAAATTAGTTCTGGCCCATGCACGCCACCAGCACCTCAGGCCTGCCCAGGACCTAAGGCATGGAGAAGGGGACTGGAGCCCCCTCCCACAACTGGGGACACTGTGCCAGTGCCTCAAAGCCCACCCGGAGACCTGAGGTATGGAGCCAGGGACCAGACCCCCCTCCAACAACCAGGCACTGCACCAGCACCTCAGGGCCTGCCCAGGGACCCGAGGTATGGAGCTGGGGACTGGACCCCCCTCCCACAACCAGGCAAACTGTGCCAGCGCCTCAGGGCCTGCCCAGGGACCCGAGGCATGGATCCAGGTACCAGACACTCCCCACAACCAGGCACACCACGAGCACCAAGGAGCATGCCAAAAACATCACCTCCATGTGGGTGGCCCACCACAGCCACCACAATAACCATGGCTGCCACAAAAGTGGCTAGATGCCCCAACCACTACACAGATGGTCCTCCAGCCACTAGAGTGCATTGACATAAGGAGAGTCACCAGCAGAGATAAAGAAAAGAAGAGGATGTCTCTCTCCACAAAGCCCATTTCAGAGTGATAGAAGAAGCATCTGCTCTATGATAATATTGGGGGACCTGATCACACCTCTCAGAATTGGACAGATCATCTAGGCAACAAATCAACAGAGTAACCATTACTCTTTCAGAAGGAGAGAAGAAATCTAGGGCAATTAGAGGGGGGAAGGGGAAGGGAGGGGGAATGGAGAGAGATTGGACATAGGCATAAAGAATAATTACAATTTGTAACAATATATATGCTAGTAATATTGACATAGGCATAAAGAATAATTACAATTTGTAACAATATATATGCTAGTAATATTGATTTGATCAACATATCTCAATGTTGAACCCCCCAAATATGCATAATTTTGATGAAAATTAAAATATTCATTAAAATAAAATATAAAATTTTTTAATAAAAATTAAAAAAAAATCAATACAGGACCTTACAAAAGAAAACTATATACCAATATCTTTAATGAACACAGACATGATAATCCACTGTAGAATATCAGTAGATAAAATCCAACAATGAATAAAAAGGATAATACAACATGACCAAGTAGGGTTTATCCTGAAAATGCAAGGCCAGTTTGACATCTGAAAATCAAGCAACGTAATTCACTTTATCAATGAACTAAAGAAAAAAAAAATTTCAATAGACACCAAAAGTTTTTTTGAAAAAATTCAAGACTCATGCATGATAAAAACTCCCAGAAAGCTAAGAATGGAATGGAATATCCTAAACTTGACAAAGGGCATCTATACAAAACATATAGCTAACATCATATTTAATGGTGAAAGACTGAATGCTTTCCCCAAATACCACAGGAAGAAGCCAAGGACGTCCACTCTCACAACTTCTATTCAGCAACATACTCCGGTTCTAGCCATTACAATATGGCAAGAAAAATGTATAAAGCACATATATTGGAAAAGAAGAAATAAAACTGTCTCTATTTGAACAATATGGTTGTTCACATGAAACATGTCCCAAAGAGTCTTAAAAAATCTACAAGCAATAATAAATGAGTTAAGCAAAGACACAAATACAAGGTTAACATAAAAAATCAATAGTATTTTTATATACTAGCAGTAAATGATTGGACATTGAAGTTTTTAAAAAGTGCCATTTACAATAGCACCCAAACCATGAAATACTTAAGTATAAATCTAACAAACCATGTGCAATATCTGTATGCTGAAAACTATAAAACATTGATGTAGAAAGCAAAGAAACCTAAACAAATGGTAGTATATACAATTGGTACATCCATATCAGGGTTCAACCAGAAAAGAAAAGAGAGAGAAGAAAACAAAGAAGGGGATGAACAGGGAAGGGGAAAGGGACAGTGAGGGGCAGGGAGGAGAGGAGAGCGAGAGGGAAAGGGGAGATGTTACAAGAACGTGGCTTATGTGATTGTGGGGCTGGCTAAGTAAGGCTAAATTCCATGTGGATGGCAGCCGAGGTGGGAAGATCATTGGCAGGCTGTAACTAATAGGTACGGGCTGAAGCCATTGTCCACAGGCAGGATTTCTTCCTCCTTAATTGAAAGACTCACTATTGTGAAGAGTCATTTTTCACTAAATTGATCTATAGATACAACTAAGTCCCAATCAAAATCCCAGCAATTTATTTTTTTTGGTAGAAATCAAAACATTGAGTCTAAAATTTATATGGAAAGCAAAGGAATGAGAGTAGTCAAAGCTATTTTGAAAAAGAAGAGAAAATTGGGCCGGCCCGTGGCTCACTCGGTAGAGTGCGGTGCTGATAACACCAAGGCCCTGGGTTCGGATCCCATATAGGGATGGCCGGTTCGCTCACTGGCTGAGCGTGGTGCTGACAACACCAAGTCAAGGGTTAAGATCCCCTTACCAGTCATCTTTTAAAAGAAAAAAAAGAAGAGAAAATTGCAGAACTTAAACAGCTTGATTTCAAGACAATATAGGGTACAAGACTATGCTATCGACCCTAAGTGAATCATGGTGCTGTATATGCATGTATTGAAACAACACAGTGTACCCCACAAATATGTATCAGTAAATGCTAAAATTAAGAAAGAAAAAAAAAAGAAAGACCAATATGAAGCTAAATTAATCAAGACAGTGTGGTACTGGCATGAAAATAGACAAATCAATAAGACAGAATAAAAAGTCCAGAAACAGACTCATACAAAATGGGCAATTTATTTTTGACAAAAGTGAAAAGACAATTCAATAGAGAAAGTATAGACTTTTCAATAAATAGTGCTGGAAAATTTGGATAACCATATGTGGGGGAAAAAGAAAAGAAAAGAAAAAAACCACCAAAAAATAAAAACAAAAACTTTGATCCATACCTCACGCCACACACAGAAGCAATCTTCAAAATTTATCATTGACCTTAATGTAAAATATAAAATTATAACATTTCTAGAAGAAATATGAGAAAAGACTTGTAACCTTGGTTAGGTAAAGATTTCTCAGACATAACATCAAAGACAAGGTCTGTAAAATAAAACTAATAAACAGAACTTTATCAAAATTTTAATGTTCTGCTTTTTGAAAAACACTCAGTCTAAAGAAAAGGAAAAGAGATCCACAGACTGTGAGAATATTTGCAAAACACATATCTGATGAGGACTGATATCAAATTTACAAAGAACTCTCGGAACTCAAAAATAAGCAAACAAATAACACCATATAATGCTCAATAAAATGGACAAAGTATTTGAACAGACACTTTGGTAACTTCACTAAAGAAGTGTTATGAATGACAAATAACCAGGTGGCAAAAAGAAGAAAAAAGGGGCCGGCCCGGTGGCGCACTCCGTAGAATGTGGCACTTGGGAGCACGGCAGCGCTCCCGCCGAGGGTTCAGATCCCATATAGAGACCGGTCCGCTCACTGGTTGAGCGCGGTGTGGGTGCGACACCGAGGGTTGCGATCCCGTACTGGTCACGAAAAAAGACAAAAAGGAAAAAAAAAAAAAAAAAGAAGAAGAAAAGATATCACCAAGTGCTGGTAAGGCCACCAATCATCTGGTATTTTCATCCATCTTTGGTGGGAATGCAAAATGTTACAGCCACTTTGGAAATGGTTTGACTGTTTCTCATAAAGCTAAACATACACTTTTAATATGTTATAGCAAACCCACTCCTATGTACTTATCCAATAAATATAAAAGCTAATCTTCACACAAAATCCTGTATGCAAATGGTCATAGCAGTTTTATGTATATTCACCCCAAACTGCAAGCAACCCAAGTGTCTTTCAACCGGTGAATGGATGAACAAACCTCAGTACATCTGTGCATAGGTGTACTCCTTGCCAATAAAAAATATGCTGATACACGGAGTAACATGGCTAAACTTCTCATGAATTATGCTGAGACTCAAAAGGTTACATAATATATGACTTCACTTATATCACTATTGTGGACTGACTGTGTCCCCCACAAATTTATATGTTAAAGCCCTAACCCCCAATGAGATGGTATTACAGGTGCCTTTGAGAGGATTTTAGTGATGAGGGTAGTGCCCCCATGATGGGATTAGTGCCCTTAAAAGAACAGAATGAAAGACCAGAGCTTGCTCTCTCTGTGTGCCACGTGAGGACACAAAGAAAATGTGGCCATCTGTAAGCCAGAAAGAGGGCCTTTACCAGGAACCAAATCTGCTTGCTCTTTGATCTTGGACTTCCAGCCTCCAGAACTGTGAGAAACAACTGTCTGTTGTTTAAGCCATTCATTCTGTGGTATTTTGTTATAGCAGCCTATATTAGTCTGTTTCTGTTGCTTATAGCAAAATACCCAGAACTGGGTAATTTATAAAGAAACAATATTTATTGCTTACAGTTTCAGAGGCTGAGAAGTCCAAAGTCCAGAGAACACATTCAGTGAGGGCCTTGTCCTGGTGGTGGCTACAGTGACTCAGGGTATCACATGTTAAATACAGTGGAGCAGAGAGAGGGAGACTAACCTCCTCATTCTCTCCTTTTAAAGCCACCAGAACCACTCCTGTTATTAAAAGAATGGATCAATCCATTCATGAGAGTACAGTCCTCACAGTCTAATCACCTCTTCAAAGTCCCACCTCAATAGTCACAGTGGAGATTAAGCTTCAGAGGGACATTCAATCCAAGGCACAGCCTGAGCAGATTTACACACAGTTGCGGAAAGGCAAAACTACAGGGACAAAAACCAGATAAGTGGTTGCCAGGACCTCAGGTTGGAGCAGTTGTCTACCAAGGGGTATGGGGGAATACTATTTGGGGGGTAATGAATCTGTTCTTTATCTTGATTGTAGTGGAGGATACACCACCATATATGTCTGTCAAAATTCACAGAACTGCACACTAAACAGGGTGAATTTTACTATGTGTAAATTATCCTCAATAAGCCTAATCTCTAAAAATGCTATGTATGACAAGATATAAAATCAATGCCTGAAAGAAAAAAAAAAATGAAGGGAAGAATGAATTGGTTTAGATATAAATGGTCAAAGCAATTGGAAATGCTGAAAGTAAACAAAAGTAGGAAAAGCTAGTTTCTTGTGGGAAGGCACTCAGGAGAAAAAGACCTGAGGCTTTCCATGCCTACAGGCTCAACACATACTCATATGCTAAATACAGAGTACACAGTACTGTGTTTGTTGCCATAAGAGCTAAAAACTTAAGGCAAACTTATACAGAATTCATTAGAAATATAGTGCCCTGTACACTAACAGGAAAATGTTGCTTAGTCCTTGACGTATATAAAAAAAAGACATTGGCAAATGATGTAATAAAATTAAAAATAATTAAAACATAGAAGCAATATAAAGTATTATGGAATACTTAGAATATAGAGAAAAAGACACCATTATTTAAACTAACCTAAATCTAAAATAAACGATTACGCTACACAAATAACATGTTTCTTGTAGAAAATTACCATGAACAAAAGGATAAAATGAATAAAAGACCCATTTTCAAAATTAAAAAATTCTGATAAAATCAGGTAAATGCAAATTAAAATAATAACCAGATACTATTTTAAGTCTATCAGGCTAACAATAATGAAGAAGTAATGACAACATTGTGATGGCAAGAATGTGGATCACAGGAGCTCACGATGACTCCAGTAGGGTAGAAAGGGGTGCAATCACTTTGTAGAGCAATTTGGCAGCATCTGGTGAAGCTGAAAATACGCATACTCCCAAGACTTGACAATTTCACTCCCAGGTAAATACCCTAGAGAAACTCATGCGCATGTATTTAAGAATGTGCATAACAACATTGTTTGTAAGAGCAAAACATTTGAAGCAGCATAAATATCCCTTATCAAAATAGATAATTAAGTAGTGTCATTATCATACAGTGCAATAGTATACAGAAGTTAAACTGAATTAATTAGAACTACATGTATCAGGATTTTGAATAAATCTCAAAAACAGGATGCAGAACGGTGAAAACAGCAAATTATGTAATGATATATACAGCGCGTATGACACAGTTACCTGAAAAACATGCATACACATATATATACTCTATATATGTGTGTATATATACAGACATATACATAACTATTGTACAGAATCTATGTGTGTCTCCATGTTATATGTGCATATGCGTGCATCTTCCTCTGCAGAGGAGAATGGATTACATAAGGGACACTCTGAAGCTTTTTTTTCCTGTAATTTTTTCTTTTCCTTTTTTTCTTAGAAAGAGGGAGAGAGGAAGAAGGAAGGAAGAAAGGAAAGACCTGAAGTAAACATGACAAGGCATTGCAGTAAATACCAGGGTGTTAAATAAATTACTCTATACGCTTTTCTTGATACCCAGAGTATTTTATAGCAAAAAGGGATACTTGGTCCTTGTAAACAATTAAGAAAATACGTAAAAGTGTGAAAGAATGTAATCCCAAAGAATATTAATATTGACATTTTGCTGTATATCCTTCCAGACTGTGTTATACTTTCTTTAGCCTGCATGTCGTACACATTATGTGGATTGTTGGGTCGTTTTTCTTTTGGGGAAGGGGATATCTTTTTTGAAGAGACCAAATTTTTTCAAAAATTTTCTTCAATTCCTAAAGAGAACGGTTTTGAGGTCTGTTCTTTCTGATTCTTTGCGAGGGCTTGCCTTCCTGGGTTCTTCAGTATTTTGTCATAGCTCCATGGTCCTCGTAGATTGCACGGATTGTCCATTGCCCGACTCTGTCCACTTGGCGGCTATCTTAATCCATCTGAGATCTATAAGTGGACGGAGGCCAACAAACACCACTCCCATACCAAGTCTCCCTGTGCGGCAGACATTCATCCAGATCACCTTTGCTTGAAATAATGTCTCCTCACTGCACCGCCTGACTTTCTGACAGCTCATTCATGAAAAACTACAATCCCCGTCGGGCTCTACTCCCGGGCTCCCCGCCTCCACCGCGTGCCTGCGTGTCCCGAGCGCGGACTACAACTCCCAGGATGCATCGCGCGCCGCCAGCGCGGCCCTCCTGCCTGCCGGGGCGTTTCCCCGCCGAGTCTAGGAAGAACTTGAGGTGTCAGGGGTCTGTGGGCCTCTCGGGGAGGTACTGGGAATAGTTTATTATTTTTCTGTAACAGAAAAGGAGCAGGCCACCACAGAGACGGCCGTCTCGTTTTCTGGTGTGCACAGACCTTGCTTTTCTGGAGCGGGAGCGAGGTCTGTGCACCTCTCTCGGGCAGGCCCTGCACAGGTGGCCCTGCACAGGTGGCTCGCTGCTTGCTCCTGTCGCTTGCTCACTTCGGCCTTGGAGTTGTTAGAAGTCCCTCCCAGAGTGTGAGATAGGCTGACAGTTTTGGCTTTATTGGTGTGGTGATTTTATTTTCTTCATGTCTTCGCAGAGATTTTAGTGGGAAATTAGAAGACTGTAGAAGAGCTGTCAGATATTTTACCCGGGAAACCCATGCTCGCTTCCCCTTAAAGGTTGTTCCCAGGTAGTTTTGTGTTTTGTTGCAGTTGGGCTGGGGATCCCTATCTTTATGATCTCTCCAACTAGTTATTGTTACTGTGTTCTGAAGACAGAATACTGGAGAAATACCTGTACTTAAAGGGAAATGAGGAGTCTCCTTAATGCACTGCTTGACTGACACCATTAATATTTGAAATTAATGGGAAACTACAATCCCCACCCCACCCCCCAAAAAGCACGTTTTCATTCAAGAGTGAGGGGGATGTCAGATTGAAATGGGTTGAAAAGTGAATGGTAGCTGGGAGGGGAGCAGTTAGAAGTGAACATAAATTACTTTCTGAAAAAAATGTATAACTGTTGAGGAGAAAGATGGGATGGTGGCTTGATGTTACTTTGCCCCCCACGGATTTGTTACCCCACTTCCTTTGGGTGAGGGAGCCACAAAGGGTTGCTTAAAGCCCATCTTTTTTGAGTAGTGAGAAGCCCCAAAGTGGTCAACTTCCCTGGCATCCTCAAGCAAGAGGCATCCCTTCCTTAGGAAATTAACCCCAAATTAGGGTTCTCTTCCTGCATTCATTCTCCAGACCAGGAAGTTACAGGAAGAGAACATAGGTGGGGTTATAGTTTAACAATATAGGCTGGTAACTTTCAGTGAAACAAGCCAGATGACATTCTGTTAAGGCAATTAAGTGGTCCACACCAACAAAAGCTTGATCTTAGCAAACATTCCCTTCTTATAGCGATTTCTCAGTATTTTTACATATCAATCAGTAACTAGTCTGTCCTTGAGCCAGCAACCTTGCTGCGCTACAATTCTTTATCTTACAACAGAGACTTTATAGCCCGAGGAAAATTTCCTGTCCTCCACAAGGTCAATATTTGAAACTGCAAGGCTTTGGAAAACCAGGCCCTGTGAAGTACATTTACTTTATGAATCCTCTACATCTCCCCCCATTTTATTTATTTAAAAGCAAAAGCAAAAGCTATAGATTAGGTTGGCACAGTTAAGACAAAAGCATTTAAAGCAAATTTGGTATTATTTAGCATGTCAAGTTTTTAAAATTTACTTTAGGTGAGGACTGATGATGTTATTGTTTTTTAGGGGGGCTGCAGTGGCATTATTTTAGGTGCTGTGAATTGGGTGTAATTACTAATTGTTGAAACTTTGGAAAGGGATTTTGCTTTGTATAATAGTTGATTTTGAGTTTAGAGAGTTTGTTAATGTTAAACTATTTAGGACATTACTGTTGTTAGAGTGTTTAGTTTTTTGTAAAATTTTTGATTAATTGCATGTTTTTTGTTTAAGAACAGGATGTTTTATTTAAGTTAGAAACACCCTTTTTAAGGCCAGGAAAATTTAGAGAACTGCTTTTGTAGAGAAGACATTATTTTTTCCTTTATGATTAAGGCATTTTTTATAGAAACATTGATGATTCATATTTTGATTGAAAAGATTTTACCTTTTTTTGTATAGATTTTTTGGCCCAGCTCTGCCATTTATTAATTCTGTAATCTGATGCAGGTTAGTCTAGCTCTTCAAGTCTTAATTTCCTCATCTGTAAAATAAGAGAAGTATTACCTGTCCTCCCCACTTGACAGTTTTTGGGAAGGCAATCAAAATAAAGTATATGAACATAGTTCCTAAATTCCACAATCATCCAAAAGTGAGTTAGTAAGAATAATAATAATGAGGCAAGTGTAATGAGCGCCACAGAAACTAGGAATGCCAGTTAAAGGAAGAGTTGAAACAATGACCATGAGGTCAAGGCTGGTAAATAAAGCAAGTGAATCTGGAAAGAGCCTAAAAGTCACAGAGCAGACGCCCGGGTGAGTCAGCAGCTTCTCTCACTGTCTCTAAGCTTGTGGATGCTAGGAGCCACATCACTTTGGGTCATAGTTGTTTGCCAGTGTCTAGCACAGTGTCCAGAACTTGGTAACTTTGCACTCATGTTCTCTGTGCCAAGCAGTCTTACCCCATATATTAGGGTTCTCCAGAGAAACAGAGCCAATAGGAGATGTGTGTATGTGTGTTTGTACACACACATATGTGTATATTAATTTATATACATGTATGTATATATGTATGTACATACACCATATATGTATAAGTATATACATATGTCTGTATTAGTACACATATATGTATATATGAATATATGAGAGATACATACACACACACACAAAAAAGAAATATACTAAGAGAGATAGAGATTTATTTTAAGGAATTGGCTTAAAACAAATTGTGGGGACTGGCAAGACCAAACTCTGTAGGGCACGCAGATAGGCTAGAAACTCTTAGTTAGGAGCTGATGTTGCAGACTTGAGGCAGGATTTTTTTCTTTTTCAGGGAAACCTCAGTTTTGTTTTTAAGGCCTTTCAACTGATTGGATTAGGCCCACCCATATTACTGAGGGTAGTCTACTTAAAGTCAGCTTGCTGTTCATGTTAACCACATCTATAAAATACCTTCACAATAACACCTAGATTAGTGTTTGATTAAATAATTGGGTACTATAGCCTAGCCAAGTTGACACATAAAACTAACCATCAAGCCTCAGAAAGTCTTTGCTCAAATGTTATGTTTTCATAACATTTAAAATTTCGATCTCACACACATACACCCTTACATTCCCTATCCTCCCTCCCCTCTCCTGCTTTCCCTTAGCACTTATTATCTTTGAATCATCACCATATTTCTTATTTCTTATGTTTATTGTTTTTCTGCCCCCACTAGAATGTTAGTTCCACAAGGGCAGAGATTTTTGTCTATGTTGTTCACTGATGGATCCTCAGTACCTAGTACAGTACCTAGCACACAGTGGACTCTCAATAAACCTTTGCAAATGACTGAAGTATTAGGGTGACCACTCAGTAGATATTTGTTGAATGAATGAAGGGCTGGAGTTCATAATGAGGTATTCCTGAACAACTTCAGTAGGAAAGAGATAGGAAAAGAATGGAAGGATAGCATATTTGTAGTGCTCTGGCTCTGTCTAATATCGGAATCCTGTGGACATTGCCAATAGTAAAGCTACACGACTATGCCAGTTGTCGGGCTCTTTTACCTGCTGGTAATCCTGCACTGACTGGGCCAATCGTCAAGCTAGGGCTGGGTCTGTAGCTCACAGACCCCTCAAGCCTGTTGTCCAGACTGGGTCACAAACCCTTCACATGCCAGGCTGGGTCACCAGACCCCACACACGCCAGGCTGGGTCACCAGACCCTTCACACGCAGGTCTATGAGCTAGGTAACTGGCAAACAGGTCCTTGGAAGCCATAGATCCGAGAGCATGGCTGTGTGGGGCAGTGGCTGCCCAAGGCACTAGTCAGCCAAGGTGGTGGTGCCACCCATGCGCACTAACTCCACCCACACACAACTTACTTACTGAACCACCCCCAACCGGCCCAAGGTGAGAGGGCCTGACCAAACTGCTCCATTTTCCCATAATATTGTAGTGAAAAAGGGAGGAATTTCAGAGTTAGAGATCTAGGAGGTGGAAGAATTAGTGAAGAAGCAGCACGGATAGACTTGGGTGTAAGTTCCCTTTACCTGCTTACTTAGCTGTATTACTTTGGATAGGTTATTTTCTCTCCTTGAGCCTTAGTTTCTTCATCTGTAAACAGCAACTAATCATACTTAGCACATAGGGTGGTTCCAATGGTGAAGAGTTGATGACTATACTGGGTTGAGCATAGGGCCTGGCCCATAGTGAGCACTTATTAAAAGGAGGCTGTTTTCATTATCATCATTATTATTCATTAGCAAAATGTGGACATTTGTAAGACTCACCGAAGTGGACTAGAAGCAAAATTACTGGATTTAAAAGTCTAGCCTGTTGGGCCGGCCCCGTGGCTCACTCGGGAGAGTGCGGCGCTGGGAGTGCTGAGGCTGCGGGTACGGATCCTATATAGGGATGGCCGGTGCGCTCACTGGCTGAGCGCGGTGTGGGCTACACCAAGCCAAGGGTTGCGATCCCCTTACCAGTCAGTAACAAAAAATAAATAAATAAATAAAAGTCTAGCCTGTGAGGCTGGGATGCCAAAATCTGAAATGATGTTAATATACAAGTTTGGGCCATACAGAGAGTCAGGGCATACACACATTACTTCAGGGTCCTTTTATTTTGTTTCGAAACAGAATGAAAATCTTTCAGCATATACGGCAGAGAAAATGGACCAACTGATATCAAACCCTTCAGTTTGCCCCAAGCTGCCATTTTAAGTGCAGGGTTACTTGGTTCCAGGTCAGAGGATCCATTCATTTGCTTCCTCACCATACATGAGAGAAAAAGTGCACTCTTTGCTGCTGAAGTTCTGCTCACCAGGATACTTTTGTTTTCTCCTGAGGCAGTTGCTTTAGACAAGAGAGATGTTAGATTCCAACAAAGCTTCATAAATACCCTGACCCAATGCCACCATGATTACGTACAGCTGAATGATTTTTAAAAGATACAAAGGAATATACACTCATTTTGAACCCTGTACAAGTTTATATCTTGTTGTTTGCCTATCAGTAGAATTTCTAGTATTCAAACAGAATTTTTAGTATTTGTCCCCTCTGGTAATGGACAATGTTCTGACATGTAGGCTGTGTGTTTATCAGAAAAATTCTAATTCTAAAACCGATAGTGTGAACCTGATTATTCTAGACATCATGCCTGATTTTAACTTCTTATGAGGAGACATTTATAGTCATGCAGAAAAGTAGATTTCATGCAGAAGAAAGATGAAGGCCGGATGTTTGAGGTTTTTCTTCTGGTCTGTTTCCTGTAGTATCTAACTACAGCTAGTTATAATGTTTCATGTTTATTTAAGGTGTGGGCAGATTGTGAAAAAATAGACAGTTGGCTGCAGCATTCTGAGCTATGTTTTTGCTTCTCGATTTCTGCTTTGCTCTATTTTGAAAAATAAATGGGAGGGAAAGCCTTGGTTTAAGATTATTAGATTCTTTCAGCAGTTGTTTTTGACCCAAGGTCATTTCTTCACATAGACAGGACTGTGGAATTTGGAGTAACATTCTTTTGAGTGTCATTCAGTTTAGGATGGCTAGACTTTGGCGGGGGGAACAGTGGTCACCTTGACCTTCCTTCAAGATTACAAGGTATTTTCTCGCCTAAATGTTAGGGATGGGATCATGAAAGGATCACTGTTCTTTGCTCTATTTCCCGAATGGAAAAAATGCTGATTTGAATTGAATTACTCCTTGCTCTTCTGTGTATTTAGTTTCAGGTGTTTTCATAAGAAAGAACTAAAACAGTACTTTCAAATTTGTTTTTTTTCAAATCAAGGATGGTTCTTTTCAAATCAATTGCTGTCCTGCCTAAAGCATTAAAAAATCTTGATAAGTCCCTTTCTAACAGGAACAGCCTAGGATAAAATTGAGTAAGACTGCACACTTTACTTTTGTTTTGTTTTGTTTTGTTCTAAAACTGGGATGTCCTAATCTATCTTCTTTCCGATAATTAACAAACCTGGCAGATGCATTTTTACATTGTTTCACAGCCTCTGGCCGGTCACTGCACAACCCTGGGGGTGCCATTCACATCATGTGATGTTTTTCAAGGAGGAGGCCGTGATTATTTATTCCCATCAGTTTCTTAGTTGGGGGAAGGGAGACAATTCAGGTTTTATTTAAACATTGTAGTTTTCATTCCCAGGATAAGTCAGCTGAGTACAAGTGGGATTGAGTTCCCAAGATTCCTGCCACTTCCCAGGGACACGATCTCTAGGGTTTTGTTCTCACCTGACTCACTATCTCAGCCTTGGAGGGATTCTTTGCCTATCTTGTCAGATTTTTACCAAATGTCTTTTTCTCCAGCTCTAGCCTCCTCCCATGTTGCTTGGTTTTCCTTTATTTTTCCAACTTGTGTGAAGCTCTGATTTTCTGGGGAGCCCCCAATTTTTATTTCTTGGGCCTCTTTTCCTCTGGCTCTCCAAGGAAATAAAATTTTTACTGTTTGTTATACAGAGACATTTAGACCCAAATCTTATCAATGTGTTCTGCTAAATAGAGGATCTGATATAAGGTCATTCATCCCTTAGTGTTGACAAAGGTTTAGAAATTTTGAATCTTTTCTCTCTTCTCTAGCATCCATTTGAAGTGGATGTGAACCTTATTTTCTAACTGATAGGAATTATGCCATGCTTCCTTAACAAGAAAAGCAGTTAATGTTATTTTGTATTTAAAATATTTTTCACCCCACTGTGTGTATTTCCGCTTTTATTATCTAACTGAACAAATAAACACTGCACATCTCTTAAGTCTCAAGCACAGAAAATAGGTATGAAATACAAAAGTGAACAAGACACAAGAAAAGTCCCTTTCCTCATAAAGTTTACATTTTAGTGAGGGACAGACAATGAACAAATTGATAAATTATATTATGGCAGGTAATGATTAATGCTAGGGAGAAAAATAAGGTAGGGTAAAGAGCTAGAGAATCGTGGTACTGTACTGTTATTGTAGATAGGAAGGTAGGGCAAGGTCTTCTCTAAGAAGTGACAACTGAACAAGTTTCAGAATAAAGTAAGGAAATGAGACGTGCAAAGATCTTGGGGAAGAACATTCTAAATAAAGACACAGAAAACGCAAAGTCCTTGAGGCAGGAATAGGCCAAGGAATAGTAGGAGGGCAGGGCAGCCCGAGCACAGTGAGAGATGGAAGGAGTGATAGGCGAACACACGACAGAGGAAACCAGAGGCCAGGTCAGTTAGAGTCTTGAAGTCTAAGGAAGGACTTTGGATTTTATTTTAAGTGTGATGGGAAGTCATTGGAGGTTTTGTGTGGGGCTGTAGTAAGATCTGGCTTACATTTTATTTTTAAAATTGAGATATATTTCACATTAAAATTTTATCCTTTAAAGTGTACAATTTAGGGGGAGATTGGATAAGGGACATAAAGAATAAGATTAATTTGTAACAATGAATATGCTAATAAAAAATAAAGTGTACAATTTAGTGGTTTTCATATATTCACAGAGCTGTACAACCTTCACCACTGCATAATTCCAGAACATTTCATCACCCTCAAAAGAAATCCCTTACCAGACCCATTAATAATCACTCCTCATTCTCCAGGCCCTAGAAACCACTAATCTACTTCCTGTCTTACCTATTCTGGACATTTCATGTAAATGGAGTCATACAATTTGTGATCTGTGTATCTGACTTCTTTCACATGCCAGAATATTTTCAAGGTTCATTCATGTTGTAGCACTTATCAGTATTTCATTCCTTTTTATAGCTGAATAATATTTCATCATATGGCTATACTACATTTTGCTTATCCATTCATCAGCTGATAGATATTTAGGTTGTTTCTACTTTTTGGCTATTATGAATAATGCTACTGTGAGCACTGTGTACAAGTTTTTGTGTGGGCATGTGCTTTCATTTCTCTTGGGTATATATCTAGGAGTGGAATTGCCAGATCATGTGGTAACTCCACACTTAACCTTTTGAGTAACTGCCCAATTGTTTACCAAAGCATCTATACCAGCAATGTATGAGGATACCAATTTCTCCACATCCTTGCCAACACTCATTATTTTCTGTTGTTTGATTATAGTGATTGAAGTGTAATCCCATTATTGTTTTGATTTGCATTTCCCTAATAACTAATGAAGTTGAGAATTGTTTCATATGCTCATTGGTCATCTGTATATCTATAGAGAAATGTCTATTGAAATCTGCTTTGGTTTGAATATGTCTCCCAAAGTTCATGTGTTGGAAACTTGATCTCCAATGCAGCGGTGTTAAGAGGTGGGACCTTTAAGAAGTGATTAGGCCATGAGGGCTCTGCCCTTATGACTAGATTAATGCTATTACTGCAAGAGTGGGTTAGTTATTGCAGGAGTAATTTCCTTATGAAAGAACGAGTTTGGCTCCCTCTTCCTCTCTCTTGCCCTCTCTTTGCCTTTTTGCCATGGAGTGACACAGCAAGGAGGCCCTTGTCAGATGCTGACCCCTCAATCTTGAACTTCCCAGACTCCAGAACCATAAGCCAATAAATTTCAATTAAATTACCCAGTCTCAGGTATTCTGTTACAGAGACACAAAATGGACCAAGCCAAAAATCCTTTGCCCTTTTCTAATTGAATTATGCCTTTTTACTGTTGAGTTATAAGAGTTCTTTATTCTCGATCCTTGACCCTTATCAGACATGTGATTTGCAAATATTTTTCCCATTCTGTGGGTTGTCTTTTGACTTCCTTGGTCATATCCACTGAAGCACAAGTTTTTAATTTTGATAAAGTCCAATGTATTTTTTCTTTGCTCATACATTTGGTGTCCTAGCTAAAAAAAAAAACCATTGCCTAACCCAAGGGCATGAAGATTTATACCTATGTTTCTTTCTAAGAGTTTTATAGTTTTAGTTCTTATATTTAGGTCTTTGATTCATTTTGAGTTAATTTTTGTAAATGGTGGGACATACAGTCCAAATGCATTATTTTGCATGGGGATATCCAGTTTTTCCAGCATTACTTGTTGAAAAGGCTATTCTTTCCACCATTGAATTGTCTTAGCATCCTCGTTGAATATTAACTGACCACTGATGTACAGGTTTACTTCTGGCTCTCCATTCCATTCATTGATCTCTATGTTTATCCTTATGCCAGTAACACACAGTCTTGATAACTGTAGCTTTGTAATATGTTTTTTCCAACTGTGTTCTTGTTTTCAAGATTGTTTTGACTATTCAGAGTCTCTTAAAATTCCATATGAATTTTAGGGTGGTGTCATCAATTTCTACAAAAAAGCCAACTAGGATGACTTATGTTTTAAAAGTGAAACTATGGCTGTTGTGTGGAGAATATATTACAGAGGAACCAGTCAAGAGGCTACTTTAGTAGTCCAGGCAAAAGATGAAGTTGTCTTGGAACAGGATATTAGCCATAGAATTGGCTAATTGTGGATTTTGAAGACACACCTCCCTAAATTTGCAGATGTATTGTATGACTGTGAGCAAAGGAGAAGAACTAAGGGTGATTATTGGTTTTGATTCAGGAAGCTGAGTGACTGCTGTTGCCATTTTCTGAGATGGGGAACCCTGAGGGGGAAAAATTAAGAATTTTCTTTTGGGCATGCTAGGTTTCAGATCCCTATTAGAAATTCTTATGGAAATGACAAGTGGAAAATTATATATATAAGGGAAGCTTGCACCTCAAGGAAATAGAAAAACAAGAATAATCCAATCCCCAAATTAGAAGATGAAAAGAAATAAAAATTAGAGCAGAACTCAATGGAGACCAAAAACAAACAAACAAACAAACAAAAAAAAAAAACAAGAAAAAGGAACAAAATATTGATGAAGCAAAAAGTTGGTTTTTTTAAAAAAAGTAAACAAAATTGACAAACCATTACCTAGAATAACTAAGGGGAAAAAAAGAGAAGACCCTAATAAAATCAGAAATGAAAAAAGAGAGATTACAACTGATACCACAGAAATACCAAGAATCATTACAGACTATTATAAACAACTATACAGCAACAAATTGGAAAACCTAGAGGAAATGGACAATTTTATGGACAAATACAACCTACTGAGACTATCAAGAAGAAATGGATAACCTGAACAGACCAATAACAAGTAACAAGATAGAATCAGCAATCAGCAGTTTATAAAGAAAAGCCCAGGACCAGATACCTTCACTGCTGAATTCTATGAAACTTTTAAAGAATAATAATACCAATTCTTCTCAAACCACCCCAAAAAATATCAAAGAAGAGGAAACTCTACCAAATTCATTCTATGGGGCCAATATTACCCTGACAGCAAAATCAGACAAGGTCACAGAAAAAAAAAAAAACAAAAAAAAACTACAGGCCAATATTTCTGATGAACATAGATGCAAAAATTCTCAACAAAACACCAGCAAACCAAATTCACCAGCATATCAAAAAGATTATTCAACACCAGCATATCAGAAAGATTACACACCATCATCAAGTAGGATTTATCCTAGGGATGTAAGGATGGTTCAATGCATGCAAATCAATAAATGTGATATACCACATGAACAAAATGAGGGACAAAAAGCATATGATCATCTCAAAGGATGCAGACAAAGCATGTGATAAAATTCAACATCGCTTCATGATAAAACTCTCAACAAATTAGAGACAGAAGGAAAATATCTCAACACAATAAAGGACGTAGATGAGAAACCCACAGCAAACATCATGAATGGGGGAAAAGTTGAAAGCTTTTCCTCTAATAACAGGAACAAAACAGGGATACCCACTTTCACCACTCTTATTCAACAGAATACCGGAAGTTCTAGCCAGAGCAATTAGGGAAGAGAAAGAAATAAAGGGCATCCAAGTTGGAAAAGAAGAAGTCAAATTGTACCTGTTTTCAGATGATGTAATCCTATATCTAGAAAAACCTAAAGATTTTATCATAAAACTCTTAGAACTGATAAACAAATGGTGCTGAGGAAACTAGATATTCATATGCAGAAGAAAAAAACTAGACCCCTATCTCTCACCATCTCCTAAAATAAACTCTAAATGAATTAAAGACTTAAATGTAAGATATGAAACTATAAAACTACTGGAAGAAAACATTGGGGAAACAATACAAGATGTTGGTCTGGGCAAAAATTTTATGAAGACTTCTAAAGCACAGGCAACAAAATAAACATAGACTAATGGGATTACATCAAACTAAAAAGCTTCAGCACAACAAAGGAAACAATCAATAGGGTGAAGAAGCAACTGGAAGAACGGGAAAAAATATTTGCAAACTATTCATCTGACAAGGCATTAATATCCACAATATATAAAGAACTTAAATGACTTAACAGCAAAAAAAAAAAAAAAACCTGATTAATAAATGGGCAAATGACCTAAATAGACATTAAGCCATACAAATGGCCAACAGTTATATGAAAAAGTGCTCAACATTGCTAATCATCAGGGAAATATAAGTGAAAACTGCAATGAGATACCATCTCCCCCAGATTAGAATGGCTATTATCAAAAAGACAAAAAATAACAAATGTTTGTGAGGATGCAGAGCTTTTATACACTGTTGGTGGGAATGTAAATTAGTACAGCCATTACAAAAATCAGTATGGGCATTCCTCAAAGAACTAAAAATAGAACTACCATATGATCCAGCAATCCCAATGCTGGGTATTTATCCACAGGAAAGGAAATTAGCGGACCAAACAGATATCTGCACCCCCATGTTCATTGCAGCACTCTTCACAATAGCCAACATATGGAATCAAACTAGGTGTTCACTGCAGATGAATGGATAAAGACAATATGATATATATACATAATGGAATACTACTTAGCCATCAAAATGAATGAAATCCTGTTATTTGTGGCAGCATGGGTGAGCCTGGAAGACATTATGTTAAATGAAATAAGTCAGGCACAGAAAGATAAATACTGAATATTCTCACTCATTTGTGGCAGCTTTAAAAAAAAGGTTGAACTTATAGAAGTAGAGAGTAGAGCTGTGGTTACTAGAGGGTGGGAGGAGGCGGGAGGAGAAGGGGATAGGGAGAGGTTGGCTAATGAATACAAAATCACAGCTGGATAGTAAAAATAAGTTCCACTGGTGTACAGTAGTGCTAGGCATCTCTAACAAACAATAATTTGTTATATGTTCTCAAATGGCCAGAAGAGAGGAGCTCAAATGCTCTCATCACAAAGAAATGATAGATTTTTACAATGATGAATGTACTAATTACCCTGAATAGACCGTCATACATTATATACATGTATTGAAATATAATTCTGCACCCCATAAATATGTGTCAATTATTAAATGAATAAGTTAAAAATAAAAAAGAAAAACATTAGAGCAGAAATCAATAAAACAGAAAAAAAAATAGAGACAATAAATGAAAAGAGCAACAAAATTGTTATTTTTTAGCTAGACTGGTTAGAAAAGAAGGCACATATTACCAATATAAGAAACAGGAGTGGGAGCATAGCTACATTTTCTACAAATATTAAAAAGATAATAAGATAACATTATGAACTATTTTATTCCAATAATTTCAACAATTTTGACGAAATGAACAATTCTTTGAAAGACACAAACTACAAAAGCTCATTCATGAAGATATAGATATCCTAATTGCCCTGTAAAGAAATGAATTTGTGGTTAAAAAATACTGCCACAGAAAAAACTCCAGGTCTATATGACTTCACTGGTGGATTTTAACAAACATTTAAGAAAGAAAAATATCATTTCTACAAAAATGGTTCTAGAACATTGGAAGGTGGGATTATTTTTCAACTCCTTTTATGAGGACAGCATTACCCTTACACCAAAACCAGGGATAGTAAAGAAAATTACAGACCACTATCCCTCATGAATATAAATAGAAAAAATTCAGAATTGAATTTCATCAAATTGCCCCCAAGAATATATAAAAAAGATCATGCATCATGACCAAGTGGGTTTATCAGGGATGCAAGATTGGTTTAACATTTGAAACCCACTGTTGAAATTTACCATATTAACAAACTAAAAACCCAAAACACTATGATAATCTCAATAGAAATAGAAAAAGCATATGACAAAATTTCACATCAATTCCTGATAAAAATTGTCAGCAATCTAGTACTACAGGGGCAGTTACAAAAAATATACACTACATAATTAATGGCGAAAGATTGAATGTTTCTCCTCTAAGATCAGGAATAAGACAAAGATGTTCGCTTTCACAACTTCTATTTAGCATTGTACAGAAGGTTGTAGAAGCAAAACTGTCTTTATTTGCAGATGACATGCTTATCTACATGGTGACTGTTGCAACTATACAACTTTGCTGATGTAGTACAAAAGCAGCCTAGATAGTATGCAACCAAACAGACAAGGCCGTGTTCAAGTAAAACTTTACTTAAAAGATAGGCATTAGGCCACATTTAGCCTATGGGCCATAGTTTGCTAACCCCTGGTCTATTAAGTAAACTCCCTTGGAAACTACAAAAACAGTTACAAGAATTAGTGAGTTTAGAAAGGTTGCAGAATATAAGACCAATTTTATATAACAACAATAAACAAGCAAAAATCAAAATTTAAAAACATACCATTTACAATACTATAAAAATAGGAACTATTTTAGGATAAATCTTACGAATATGTGAAAAGATCTGTACCTTGAAAACTATAAGACTGCTGAGAGAAAGACCTCAATGAATGGAGAAATATACCTTATTCATGGGTATTCATATATATGACTCAATATTGTTAAGATATCAATTAAATCCATTGATCCGTAGATTTAATGTCATCCCAATTACAATTTCAGCAGGTTTCTTTTTATAAATTGAAAAGCTGATTCTAAAATTCATGTGGTAATAAAAGGACTTAAAACGGACAAATCAACTTCTAAAACGAAGCACAACTTTGGAGGTCTAACACTTCCAGAGTTTATTATAAAACTACAGTAACCAGGACAGTATGATATTGGCATAGAGATAGATGAATAGATCAATGGAACAGAATAGAGAGACCAGAAGTACTTCCACATACAATCAGACATTGATTTTGACAAAGATACAAAGGGAAATTCTGTAAATAAAGGATAGTCTTTTTAGCCAATGGTACTGGAACAATTAAATATTCATATGCCAAAATATAAAGAACTTATCTATACCTCGCACAATATATAAACATGAACTCAACTAGACTACAGGCTTAAATGTAAAACCTAACATCATAAAACTTCTAGAAGAAAACATAGAAGACATCTATGACACTGAGTTTGGTAAAGATTTTTTAGATATGACACCAAAAGCACTATTCATAAAAAAATCTGATAAATTAAACTTACCAAAATTAAAACTTCTCCTTTTTTTTTTTTTCCTTTTTGTCTTTTTTCGTGTCCGGCAACGAATCGCAACCCTCAGTGTCGCGCCCGTACCGGACCGGGACCGGCAACGGGATCGCAAACCTCGGTGCTGCACCCGCACCTCGCTCAGCCAGTGAGCGGGAACCAGTCTTTATGTGGGATCCGAACCCTCGGCGGGAATGCCCTTGGTCCTCAG
>NW_007726811.1:112040-150854 GCF_000696425.1 Galeopterus variegatus
TTTTAAAAAAAAAAAAAAAAAAAAAAAAAAAAAAAAAAAAAAAAAAAAAAAAAAAAAAAGATACTATTAAGAGAGTAGTGGGCGAAAATATTTGAAAATCATATATTTGATAAGGGATTTGCATCTGGGATATAAAAAACCCTCAAAACTCCATAATAAGAAGCCAACTCAATAAAAAATGGGCAAAAGATTTGAACAGACACTTTATCAAACAAAGTTTGTGGATGGCATATAAGATGAAAAGAGGTCCAACTTAATTAGTCAGTAGGAAATGCAAATTAAAACCACAATGAGAAAACATAACCATTGAAATGGTAAAAATAAAAAATATGACTCTGCCAAGTGTTGATTAGGATGGAGAGGATTTCGAACTCTCATATACTGGTAATGGGAATGTAAAGTTTTACAAATACCCTGGAAAACAGTTTTGCAGTTTCTTAAAAATCTAAATGTGCACCTGCCATATGATTCAGCCATTTCATTCCACATATTTACCCAGGATAAATGAAAGCATATGTCTACACGAAGACTTGTATGTGAATGTTCGTAGCAGCTTTATTTGTAATAGCTCCAAACTGGAAATAACCCAAGTGTCCATCAACAAGTGAATGGATAAACAAACGACGGAATAAATAATACTCAGCAATAAAAAGGAATGAACTACTAGTGCTTGCTGCAATGTGGATGAATCTTATAATCATTATGCTGTGTGAAAGAAGCCAGACCAAAAAAAGAGTGCATGTTGTATGATTTCATTTATAAAAATTCTAGGAAATGCAAATGGATACATAGCAAAAGAAAACAAATCAGTGGGGAGGAAAGAGGCACAGGGCTGCTTTTGAGGGTGATGGATGTCTTCATTATCTCGAATGCTGGCTTCACGGTATATTCATATGCCCATATTTATAAACGTATACATAGGAAATACATATAGTTTTTTTGTATGTCAATTGTAGCTCAATAACTTTTAAATAAAAAATATAGCAAGAATAATATAGCATATACATTCCTATCACCCATCTTCAATAATTTTCAGCATTCTGCTCTTCTCTTTCAATGAGTTTTGCTGTAAAGGGAAATAGGCTGTACCTGGGAAGAGACGTGGGATCAAGCAATGATTTTTTATTAAGGTGGGATATGCTGTAGTGTGTTTTATGGGATTTGTACAGAGGACAAATTGATGCAAGAGTTAAAGGAACTGACTGAGTCGTTCGGTGAGCAGGAAAGGCAAGGGCATCAGGGAAGAGGAGATAGCTCAGCCTAACAGGAGGGAAGACAAAGACATTGATAGGGTTTGCTTACTACGCCACACTGACTCTTTTCTCATGGTGATGATAGTATCTGTGAGAATAATTAATAGGCCTTAGTATTCATTAATAAAATGAATCACACAAATTCAGCAGTGCTTGAGTTTCTTGGCTGCAGTTTTCAACATGGACGCCAGTATCTTGTAGGTACAGATTTCTCTGTATCTTCAGCTAAGAAAAGATAATGCCCCCAGCTTTGACTCTCCTTCAAAGCAATACTCACTTGGTCTGAATTGGAGTTAGAAACTGACAGAGATGATGGAAAGTCCTCTGCCTGTGCACTCAATTTAAATTATATTGTCATTCAGTTTTTTCAGTGTTAGTGGTATTCTCATAAACAAAAACTTCTGTTCCCTGTCCCCTCGTCGGTACGACAACCGTCGCTCCCACCACCATTACTTCTGCAAGAAAAATAACAGTTAGCTACCATTTAGTAAGTTGTGCTAAGCAACACGATCTCACTCCATCTTCACAACAGCCCCATGGGGTAGATGGTATTATTAGCCCCATCAACACTTGTGGAAAATGAAGCTTATAGAGTTAGGTTATCGCCCAATGTCACATCTCACAAGTATCAGAGTTAGAATTAAAATCCAAGTCCAAGAAAGGACTTTATAGTCACTTGGACTTGTATGATTTATCTCCCCTTATTAATGAGAGGTTTTACTGGCATAAGTAGATATATGTGTATTTCCCTCCAATTCTAATTTATTATAAAAACCACATTTTGATAACAATAAAGGAACTTAGAAGAATGAAAATAATTCACAATTCCATCATCCTGTTGCACGAAATATTTTCATTTTTCTTCATTTCCTTTCAACCCTTATCCATAGGTACATGTTTCACATAGTTGGAGATGCAATTTTATATCCTGCTTTTAAGCTCAATGTCATAAGACATTTTCCTTGTTGCTATTTAGTCTTTAATGGATGCATAAAATTCCATTTTGTTAATATGCCATGATTTAGTTAACAAACCACCTACAATGGATAAAATTTGTCTCCAGTTTTTCAGTTTTATAAACATGTTGCAGGAAACAATTTGATGTTTTTCCCCATACTTTGTAATTTTTTCTTAGAATAAATTCCTAGGAAGGAGATTGCTGCAGAGCCAAACTTTGGGTCCTCCTGCCGGTGCAGCCATGCCCCAATAAACACTGACATAGTTGCAGTGGGAGAAATTAGACATTTAATTCCAAGGTCAAGTAATTAGAGAATGGGCAATAATACTGGGAAAAAAAACAACCCGAGTTTCCCCCAGGTTTACAAGCCAAGAGATTTCTAAAGGGAGCCTTCGTGGGTGGGTTTGAAACTGTGTGAGCAGCCAGCGAGTGATCCTGATTGGTTGCTCCAGGGGTTACAAAGAAACAGCTCAGGAACTCCCTGTGTCACTCTTCTGGCTCAATCAGTCCAGGATCCTTGATTAGATAGACGAGAATACTCCAGGTGAGAAAAGACAACCTTCATTTGATCAGCATGATCCAATAGCTAGGAAAGTCAGGTCCTGGTTTACGACTCCCAGCTGCCCAACCCATTCTACCAACTGCCTCCTTTATACTCCCTCCTCGAATTGCTAATTGTAAATCCCAACTTCCCAATTAGAGAGCCTAATTCCCAGACTCTAAATCACCCCACATCTTAGAGGAGAGGCCAGGCCAAAGCTCAATTCATTTTTTTAAAAAAAATGAACAGAGGAAGAGAATAGAGACCTGCTTGGTCTCGCGATTACTGTATCCGTTTCTGTTGCTTATAACGAAATACTTGGAACTGGGTAATTTGTAAGAAAACAAAACTTATTGCTTACACTTTTGGAGGCTGGAAAGTCCAAAGTCCAGGGAACACATCTGGTAAAAAGTTGGGGTCAATTTGATATTTGGGAATTAAGCTTCTAATATATGAACTTTGGGGGACACAAACCACAGCATTCCACTCCTGCCCCCCAAAGTTTATATCCTTCTCACAGGTAAATACATTCATTCCATCCCTAAAGTCTTGTTTCAACTCAAAAGTGCAAAATTCAAAGTCGCATCTGTAAAATCAGAACAAGTTATCCACTGCCAAGCTGCAATGGTGGGACAAACATAGGGGATGTATTACTGTTCAAAAAGGGAGACGTCGGTCAATTTCCAAAGCTAGGGCCAATTTAGCCAAGTTAGAGCAGCCAAAGCAGCCAGGGAGCTGGTGCTGGAAGCAGCTTCCCAAGGTGGCTCTGGGCAGTGAATCCATGGAGGGTCGGTCCCTCATGCCTCTTCCCCAAGACCATTCTGTCTCCCTAGGCCTCTCAGCCTGTAATGGAAGGGTTGGCCTCAGAGGCATCTGCAGCACCTTCAAGGGCCTTTCCCCCTTCTCTTGATAATCTCTTTCTTTTGTACTATCTTAACACTGTTGCATTTTTCTCCTGAATATGCTCTCTGCTTCTCTACCACATGGTCAGGCTGCAAATTTTCCAAATCTTTGTGCTCTGCTTCCCTTTTAATTACACATTCTGGCTTTATGTCCTGCCTTCACTACCATAACTCAGTACAGGCTGTTGCAAGTAGCCATGTAGCTTCCCGAATGTTTTATTGCTTAGAAATTTCTTCCACCAAATATTTCTGGCTTTATGTCCTGCCTTCACTACCATAACTCAGTACAGGCTGTTGCAAGTAGCCATGCAGCTTCCCGAATTTTTTATTGCTTAGAAATTTCTTCCACCAAATACCCTGGGTCAGCACATTTAAGTTCTACATTCCGTAATACTTTTGGGCATGAACAAAATGCAGCTAAACTCCTTGCCAGTTCACAGCAAGGTTGATATTTGCCCCAATTTTCAGTAAATCCCTTCTCATTCACATCTGAGGTCTCCTCAGTATGGTCCTTACTGTCCAGATTTCTATCAGCATGCTGCTCACCACCATTTAACCAGTCTTTGAGAAGTTCTAAACTTTCCCTGCTTTTCTTGTCTTCTAAACTCCCACCAGCAGCCAGGCTTTTTCTAGTCTGCTCCTTCATATTCTTCCAGCCCCTCCTCAACACAGTTTCGAAGCTGCACATTTCCAAGTATTTGTTATAAGCAACACCTTACTCTGTACCAATTTTCTGTATTAGTCCGTTTCTGTTGCTTATAATGAAATACTTGGAACTGGGTAACTTGTAAGAAAACAAAATTTATTGCTTACACTTTTGGAGGCTGGAAAGTCCAGAGTCCAGGGAACACATCTAGTAAAGGTCTTCTTTGGTGGTGGCTTTACAGCAATGCAGGGGTGTCACATGGCAGAAAGTGGCAGAGCAGAGAGAGAGAGATTCTCATGTGCTCTCCTTTTAAAGTCCTCAGAATCACACCCCTGACCACCATTATTAATCCATTCACTACTGCACGGTCCTAATCACCTCTTCAAGGCTCCGCCTTTCAAATACCATAATAGGATTTCCCACTCTCAGCAGTTACAGTGGGAATTAAGCTTCTAATATATGAGCTTTGTGGGACAAAATTCCATCAATCCACAGCAATTACCCAGCAAAAATTTGAACATGTTTATGGATTTGGTACTTTAAAGGAGGGTGAAGTTAGGAGAGTTTCTATCTTTGATCATGATAGATAAATTTTATAACTGGCAAGAACAGATTAACTACATGAATTATTGTTTAGGAGGAACAAAATTAAAGACAAGTGGGGAGTGAGTGCTAGTGGGTACAGGGTTTCTTTTTGGGGTGGTGAAATGTTCTGGAATTAGATAGTAGTGATGGTTGTATAACTTGGTGATTGTGTTATAAATACTGCATTTTATGAGGGTATTTCAAAATGTTCATAGAAAAATAGAATTGAAAGATAATAGGAATCTTCCCATGAACATTTTGAAGTGCCCGCATACTTCAGAAGAGTGGATTTTAAGGCATGTGAATTATATCTCAATAGAGCTATTATTTAAAAATTAAAGACAAAATTTGAGATATTCCCAGTAATAGTTTTAACCATTGCTATTGAAGAGTTCTAGGTTTGTGTTTATGTCTGTAGGCATGTATCACAGTGCTTAAAAGCAATAGACTGCCAGGGTTTGAATCATGGTGTCACCACTAATCTGCTGTGTGACCCTCGGTGAGTGCTGTAGGTTGGGTCCTCCAGAAGCTGAAGTAGACAGTTTGAGGTGCAGGACGTTGATTAAGGATCAGCACTTGGAAAAGCAGGGGGTAGAAGCAGGACTGGGCAGAGCAAAGGGTAGAAGTAAGATGAGGGCCTGACAAAGCCTTGTCCAACCCCACCAGGAGCTCTGTACTGTCAAAGCCACTGCACTGGGCTGACGTGGCCAAGCCTATACACCGACCTTGCTCAGAGACCTGCTGTGTGCTGTGAGCGTGACCTTAGCTGAGGTTCTCCCTGTGTCTGAGGCTGACCTGAAAGCTGACAGCGGAGGGTTGACTGCACTGGTCCACCCCCCGCAGCTGTGCAGCAAAGCCAGTCCTGACCAGGGTTGGGGTGGCGCAACTCTGTGTCTACCGAAGCGAGTTGCTTTAACCTCTTTTACCTCAATTTCCTCACCTGTGAATTTGAGATAATAATAGCACCTACCTCTTAGGATCATGAGAGAATTAAATGCAATAACACATATGAAGTACTTAAATGATACTTGTCAAAAACGCTGGCTATTGTTATTATTACTCTATTGAACAATATAGTCAGATTCGCTCAGACTGCACTAAAGAATTATGATGCAGCATGTATACTGAGAAGGTTCTGAAGACTTTAATTTTTTAGAGCATTTTAGGTTCATAGCAAAATTGAGTGGAAAATACAGAGAATCCCCTTATACCCCCTGCCCCCACATGTGTACAGCCTCCCCTCCTATTCTGAAGACTTTTAAGAAAAGAAATGACATTGATCTGAGGTGACTTATGTATATTTGAGGCCAGAATGGGCAGGACTTACAAGGAACAAGTTGAATGATGTTGTGAAAGCTTTCCTGCCCCTGATTACCCCGTTATCTACCTATTCCTGACTGATATTTCTATCCCATTTAGTCATTCTTGTTTATTAACATGTCCACATGGTGAGTGTGGGTTTATCGGATCCTTCCTGCTATGACAATTAACTGAGAGCATGTTGAGGAAATGAGTTTTGATAAATAGATTAGGGTTCTCGTTCTAGGATGGGGGGAGTTCCCCAGTGCAGGGATTCAGGATCAGTGGGCCGGGATGTTGCAAACAGCCAAGTCTGTGCATTTGTGTGGAGGGCGGCATGAGCCCATGGGTACCCTGCTTGCAGCGTTGTGGGAGAGGATCAAGGGAAGAAGGCAGATGCTCAGAGGGAGGTGGCAGGTAACGAGGGGCCGTTGCTTAGTCCCAGCTTTACCTAGGGATGACTCTGAGTACAGTTCTAGAGGGAATGAATGACAGCCTAGATTTTTTACTTTTTAATTTTTGGGTCAATTTCAATTTTTTTTTACCACTTTAGATTACTTTATTTAACAAAGTTCTTAGTTTAGAAATCAGTTCAGTTAATTTGAATAAGGAAGCTCACAATGCATATTTCAGAAATCATGCAGAGATTTATCTTTATTCATTCTCTATGTAAAAATCCCTATTCATTCTGCTTTAAAAGTTATCATAAAAAATATTCATTAAGACCACTATGAAATACTTTCTGACAAAGTTCCCAGTCTAGACAACAGTTCAATTCACTAGAATGAGGCAGCCCACAATGCATCTTTTAGAAACCAAACAGAGGTTTATCTTTTATCTACCTGTATGTAAAAACACTTATTAACACAGTTTTAAAGAAAATGGTTAGAAATATTTATGCAACCACTGTGAAACACTTTCTTACAGTATTCCCACTTTAGAAAAAAGTTCAATTTATTGGAATTAATTAGCCTATAACAAATTTTTCAGGAACCGTGCAGATTTATCTTTTTCAACCTTTATGTGATAACCCCTATTCAATTTCAATTTTTATCCACATTGTATAAGAGAAAATTTCCAAGTGTTGAAACAGCTCTGCTTTTCTCTCTTTTTTAAATTATCAAATAACAAAATGAACTTTTTGAAGGTATGCATTCTATGAATTCTAACACATGTATAAGTTCATGTAACCACCACCACAATTAGGATACAGAACAATTCTACTACCACACTATATTCCCTGTGCCATATCTTTTCAGTCACACTAACCTCGACACTGATCTGTTTTCCATCACTATAGTTTGAGACAACTCTGCTTTTAATAATCTTGTCTTTTATCTTCATGGAGTTTGCAAAGATTGTGGGCTTTGGACTCAGAAATACTTTCTTCTTCACTATTATATAAATGACTTTGGAAGATTAATTTAATGAGACATGGAAAGAGAAGGTAACATATTTACAGGAGCTCCTCTCCTGCCCACAAAGGATAAGTCTGTCTTTAGTATCTTGGTAACTGGGCCTTACTCAACAGACCACGGTAAAGTTGGGGTGGGGAGGAGTGGGGAGGAGCTGGACTAGTGTGATTTGCAATGGAAAGGGCAAGTAAGTTACTTGGGGAAATCAAATAATGGATTTGGCTGTTGAAATGAGAGAGGCAAAAAGAAAAAGTGTCATGGTATTAGTCTCTTTTCTGTTGCTTATAACAGAATACCTGAAACTGAGCAATATAAAAGAAATGAAATTTATTTCTTACAGTTGCAGAGATAGGGAAGTCCAAGATCCAGGGAGCACATCTGGTGACAGCCTTCTTCTTGGTGTGAACTCTCTACAATGTCCTTTGGCAATGCAGGCAATCACATGGTGAGAATAGCAAGAGCTCTTTCATGTGCTCTCCTTATAAAGCCACCAGTCGACACCCATGATAACCCAATAACGCATTAACCAATTGTGGTGCTCTTTTAATCTTGTTCACGATGCCAATTGTCTAGCTGCATGACCATGCCAGTTGTCGGGCTCTTTTATCTGCTGGTAATCCTGTCCCAACTGGGCCGATTGTCAAGCTAGGGTTGGGTCTGGAGCTCACAAACCCCTCAAGCCCATTCACAGACTGGGTCACAAATGCTTCACACGCCAGCCTGGGTCATAAGACCCCACACACACCAGGCTGGGTCCCCAGATCCCTTACATGCAGGTCTATGAGCTAGGTAACCAGCAAACAGGTCCTTGGAAACTGTAGGTTGGAAAGCATGGCCACCTGAGGCAGTAAACTCCAGCCAAGGTGGTGGCTCTACACGGGTGCACTAATTCCACCCATGCACAGCCTATTCACAGCAAATGCTCGGCAAGATTCTGAACATCTGAGGGGCCCTGACCATTTTCCTTTATTTTCCCATCAATCCACCCCTTCAGGGTCTCTCACCACACAATCTACACATTCAGAATCTTCCATGATGTTCCCTTAGTGAGGATAAATGACCCTTATGCATTTACATATTACACATTCCATCCCAGTCCCAAATGTCTTAGCTTGTTGCAGCACCAAATCAAAAGTCCAATGTCTCATCTGAGACCAAAAGCAAAAGTCCTTCCAGCCATGAACCTGTAAAGAGTCAAAAACAAGTTTATCTACTTCCAAGATACAGTGGGACAGACATTGGGTACATATTCCCATTCCAGAAGGGAGGAACAGAAAGGAAAAACACTCCCCAAACAAATCCAAAACCCAAACAGGGCAAACGTTAAGCACACTGGGGCACCTGGACCACTAAAGTGTTGGGCAGTCTCACTACTACAGCTCTGCCAAGTGCAGACCATTGAGCTGCCCTGGTGCCTGTAGCTTTTCCACATTGGCATTGCACATTGCCAGCAGCCACACAGTTCTGGGCTCTTGGCGGCAGTCCTGCCATCCTGGCTCCACTAAACATTTCCTCAGTGGGGGTTCTCTGTTGGGGCTCCAACCCCACTTTTCTGCTCCACATTGCTTCATGGATGACCTCCACAGCAGCTCCACCCCTGCAGCAGGTCTCCACCTGAGTCCCCCAGCTCTTATATACATCTTCTGAAATCTAGGTGGAGGCTGCCACACCTCCACTGCTCTCACATACTGCTGGCCTGTAAACTCAACACAATGTGAATACTACCAGGGTTTTTGGCTTTTTGCTCTTTGGAGGTGCTGAGGCAGCACTGCTCCAACCAGAGTGGCTGGGATGTAGGGAGCAGTTTGCTGAGGGCAATGACACCTCAGATCTGTCCTCTGGGACAAACTCAGTCCTTCTAGGATGGGAGGTGCACTCTCCCAAACTTCTCAAATGCTCTCAGGTCCTGTAATGGGTGGGGTACCCTTCCACACTTCTCAAATACCTTTAGGGCATTTTCCCCATTGTCCTGGTTCTTAGCATCTGGTTGCCTCACTGCCAAGGTAATGTCTTTAGCAAACAGTTTATCTGCTTCACCCTTGTGTTTTTCTCGGCTCTTCTTTTTTTAACCGCATGGCCAGGCTGCAAATTTTCCAAATCTTTATGCTCTGCTTCCCTTTTACATTCTGGCTTTTGAATTACTTCAATCAGCTTGGCTTACACTGGCTATTGACTCAGTCTCAGGCAGTTTTGCACTGTTCGCCCACACAGTTCAAACAGCTGCATTCACTCAGTCCATCAAGGAGTGGCTGCCCTGCCCCTGTGGATATCTGCAGCTCTTTTGTAACCACTGGCACTGAGACAGGCACGAAGTAACGGAGACTAACTTTTCCACCTTTTCACCCGGTGAAAACATACTTGAAATTTTGCAGGGGGACCCATCCTCGGGTCATCTGCCCATCTGCATGTGGCACTCTTTTCTCAGGTTTATATGGTAACTTTCAAGCCATCGGGTTTAAGTGGCACCCTTCAAGCCATGTGATTTCAGACAAATGTAACGTGTGTTTACTACATTGTCTCTAAAGCACATAACTTTTCCACCTTTTCACCCGGTGAAAACATACTTGAAATTTTGCAGGGGGACCCATCCTTGGGTCATCTGCCCATCTGCATGTGGCACTCTTTTCTCAGGTTTATATGGTAACTTTCAAGCCATCCGGTTTAAGTGGCACCCTTCAAGCCATGTGATTTCAGACAAATGTAACGTGTGTTTACTACATTGTCTCTAAAGCACGTAACACCATCCACCCCTAGATCTCATAGTTGCAGCAGCCAGGGGCTCTCCCTGTTTCTGCTGCTTTAGTGTCTCAATTTCTCATGCACAACATGTCATGCCTGGAGATGCACGGTTTCCCCAACTCACCAGTGGGTTGGTCGTCTTCCCTGGTGTGAGAGGCAGGAGTGGCCAGTTGCTGCACATCATCCTACGGGACATTTATCTGTGCTTCCAACAACTCTGCTTTCTGCCACAAATATCAATCAGTTTGCAGCATAGTGATCAGCAGCCAGGCTCCAGTCAGCAGAAAAGTGTCCACCGGGCACCACATGCTCAAGGATAGCCACATTTCTTCCCCTCACAAGGGGTTTTGCGTTGTACTACTTGGTCTATGCTGCCTTGCAGTACAGTGAGCAGCAACCAGATCCCAATAAACAGGAAAGGGTAGGGCATATTCAAAAGTAGCCACATTTCCTCCTTCTTCCAAGGGCTTTTGGCTCCTGTACCTGCTCAGCATCCTGCCAACTATGCCAATTGTGGTGCTCTTTTAATCCTGTCCGTGACACCAATTGTAAAGCTTCACAACCATGCAAGGGGTTTTCTGCCATAGTGCCTGGTCTATGCTGCCTTGCAATACAGTGAGCAGCAACCAGATCCCAATAAACAGGAAAGGGTAGGGCATATTCAAAAGTAGCCACATTTCCTCCTTCTTCCAAGGGCTTTTGGCTCCTGTACCTGCTCAGCATCCTGCCAACTATGCCAATTGTGGTGCTCTTTTAATCCTGTCCGTGACACCAATTGTAAAGCTTCACAACCATGCCAATTGTCAGGCTCTTTTACCTGCCCGTAATCCCGCCCTGACTGGGCCAATTGTTGAGCTACGGCTGGGTCTGGAGCTCACAGACCCCTCAAGCCCACTCTCAGACTGGGTTACAAACCTTTCACATGCCAGGCTGGGTCATCAGACCCCACATACACCAGGCTGGGTCCCCACACCCCTTACATGCAGGTCTATAAGCTAGGTGACCGGCAAACAGGTCCTTGGAAGCTGTAGGTTGGAAAGTGTGGCTGCTTGTGGCAGTGGCCGCCTGAGGCAGTAAACTCCAGCCAAGGTGGTGGCGCTGCGTAGGTGCGATAACTCCGCCCACACACAACCTATTCACAGCAAATGCTCTGCAAGGTTCTGAACATCTGAGGGGCCCTGACCATTTTCCTATATTTTCCCAACACCCATTACTCCATGGATGGATTAATGCATTCATGAAAACATAGTTCTCATGATCCAATGACCTCTAAAAGGCCCCATCTTTCAAATACCATAATCAAATTTCCCACCCTCTTAATGGAGATCAAGTTTCCAACATACGAACTTTTTGGGAACACATTCAACCCATAGCAGCCATCATAGGCTGAGTAACTTCTCTAAGGCCATACAGATATTAAGTAGCAGAGCCAGGATTCCAATCCAAATGGTCTTGCTCCTGATCTCATGTTCTTAACTATTCTATTTTAGAATAAAATTATAGCACATGTAAACAGTGAATGTTGTCTTTTACATTTCACATAGTACTTGATTACTCTGACACTTTACTTTCCTTACATAAAATAGAAATTTAAACTTTTTACTTAAAATTTTAAATTTAAATAATAGACATTTCTCATTACAAAATGTCCTCATGAAGATTTGGGGTTTATATCCTCCTCTCTGTTTTCTGCATCCCAGACAAGCACCAGTTTGCTAAGTCAAGTCACAATACTTCTAAGCAGATCCAAATGAAACATTTGTTTACTCTTAAAAGCAAATACAAAGCATTGTGGAAAACCATTTTGCTAATCTGTATGATTTTGTGATCATATTGTTTTTGATTTCCAGAGTTTGCTTTTTTCTTACTTTTACTCAATTTTGTTTTATAATCATGATTCCAAAATAAAAACTACAAAACAAGGTATATTCAGAGAAGTCTAGTTTCTACCACTCACATTTACCTGGTTCTTCAGTCCCTCCTATAGGTAATCATTTTGTTTAATTATTTTATAGTTTATTTTTCCATCGAAAAGCATATACAAGACATATTTCCACCTTACTTTATTCACACTATATTCTGGAGATCACTCCATACCAATGTATGAATATATTCTTCATTTAGAGAGTGGTTTTGAGGATAAAAAGATGGAATGCAGAAATTCATATAAAGTAAGTTTCCTGAGCACATGGAATTAAACTAGAAATCAATAACAAATATATCTGGAAAGAACTCTAAATATTTGAATATTAATCAAGACACTTCTAAATAACCCATGCGTAAAGAAGAAATCACGAAGAAATTTAGAAAACATTGTGATTTGAATGAAATTGACAACACAACTGTATTAGTCCATTTCTGTTGCTTATTACAAAATATCTGGAACTGGGTGATTTATAAAGAAAATGAAATTTATTGCTTATAGTTTCTGTGTCTGGGAAGTCCAAAGTCCAGGGAACACATCTGTTGGTAGTGACAATGACCCAGTGATCTCACATGGCAGAAAATGGTGAAACAGAGAGAGAGTTCCTCACGTGCTCTCCTTTTAAAGCCCTCAGAGCCACACCCCTGACCACCATTATTAATCCATTCACTACTGCACGACCTACATCTAATCACCTCTTCAAGGCCCCTCCTTTCAATTACTATAATAGGATTTCCCACCCTCAACAGCTACAGTGAAGATTTAAGCTTCAGTGAGGTGGTGGGCAGGGCATTCAATCGACAGCAGACATCTCGGTGGACCTTCCACTGAAAGTTGCATATAGACATCCAGAGCTCAGATTAAAGTGAAAGGCTATAGCCCATAGTGATCTAACTTTTAAAGCAAAGACATAATAAAATTCACAACATAGAAAATATGTTGTATTTTAAATTCAATATTATGTTGAATATATATCTCTGGAGTTCCCACTGATAGTCCAATGATTAATTGCATTGGGTTGATATCCAAGCCAACTATTGTTATAACTCCCAGTGTGTTACTGCCTGAAATATGATAGACACTCAATAAATATTTGTTGAATGAATCTGTTGAATATTTCCTCTGCAAAGTATTGCTGGAGTCTCTGGACTCTGGCTGGAAGTCAGTGGGCTTAGGATGCAAGTTCATCCTCTGATAAATGGCTGCATGACTGGAGTCCTTTAAACTCATGAAGGCTGATGGAAGGATGGGAGGAGTTGGTGCTACTTGATATGTGGTTCAGTAACTTTGCACCAAACTGCTGGTTTCTTGTCCTTTCTTCTAAGAAATTTCTCTTAAATTCAGCTGCAATCCTCTCTTATGAAGCCGCTGCATTTTTTTTTTTTCTTTTTTATCGCAGTGGCAGTTGGAACTGTGCAGGGAAGACCTCCACCTTCTCTGGATATTGTTTTTTTGAATTTCCTTTTGTGACTTTACAACAGGGCCTGGAAGTATCACAGGGAGAATAAATTTGAGCATCCTTGCTTTATGGCAGGAAGTCATTTTAGCTCCTTGTTACCAGCTCAATCCAGCCTGGCCACCAAAGTATTGTCTTCCTAGTCATGCAGGAGCCTGTGCATTCAATTAAAATGTGGTGTGACTTCCTGAAAATCACCAATTAGGATGACTACATTTCCTTAACTTAATTGGGCAGGATGGAACATGCCCTAAAACTTGCCGTTGTCTCTTATTAGCAGTTACTTCTCACCATCCAAAGTCCAAGAAAACAATCCCCACTCGGTGCTCTTATTTCTTCTGTGGATTCTCTATTCTCACCGTGTGTTTTCTCAGCGTCCTGTGTGTGGAGCAGATTGGGCTTGAATGTCATGATTATTGAGCAAATTTGAAAATAAGTGGGTTTGTAGGAGTCAGAGTGAGAAAAGTAGCTTGGTCTAGCAAGAGGAGTGGGAAGTTAGCGGACTGTAGGAGGGATGAGTCATAGCTGCTGGGAGCTTCAGAAACAGCTCAGCCTGGCCAGCTGCGGGCACTCGCTGCACCATTTTAGCAAGTGAATCTGTCCATACTCCTCCCTGTGGGGTGGGACAGGAATGGGTTGGGAAGTCCTGAATAGGAAATTCCACATTTAGAAACTGTATCTTAGTATCTTGGCCCTACTCAGAGACAGTCTCTCTGTGATCTCACAGGAGTGATGTGAAGGAGTAAATACAAGATGACAGAAGCCAGGATCTCACCCTTCTCAGGAGAGTTAAACGGAAGGATCTGCTGATATTGCATATGCAAAACTAGGGCATTCCTAATGCTTTGTCATTTTTCTTAATTCAGACAAACAAGAAGTTCACATGTACACTTATGTACCACATCCTTTAGTGTGTTAGGAGGAAAGAGCTCACAATAAAAAGAAGCTGAAAAAAGAGGCCTAAGCAATGTGGTGAGGTTTTGTCTGTACCACCCTAAGACTAGTGATCTCATTGGAAAGAAGCTCAGGGATGTCAGAGATGGAGAGAGAAGAAATGCAAATAATTGCAGGTTGGATCAACCATTCAGGATAACAAGGACATCTTCAAGCAGTAGTTGTCCAGAGAGACTCCTGGATCTTACAGCCCCCCTCAAGCACTCCGTGACCTGTGAACTTGGCCAGCTTAGGTTCAAAGAAGGGGAGTAGGTGGAGGAATATTTCCTTTGCCCTCTCCATTACGCTCCCTCTTTCCTTTATCCTCTTAGTGTATCTTACAAGGATCCCAATTGTGACTCCCTTTCTGGTTGAAGGGCTTTATTGTAAAAGGCCCTTCAGCTCCCAGGCACATACAGTGAGATGAGGATTCTTCATAGATGCCTTTGAGTTATAGCTTTGAGCTAAGATATTTGCTCTTGGGGTCCTACTGTCCAACTCTGGGAAACTCTGCAGGCTTCAATACCGCTGTGTCTCTAAGCTGCTCAGCACAAAAGAAGATAGATACTATCTAACACTTACATGAGAAAACCGGTGAAGTTGGCTTTATCAGGCCTTTCTACTTGAGACCTGTAGAAATTACAATATGATGAATCCTAGGGTCTCTTCTTTGAGTAAGGACCTTAGGTTTGGGACAAGGAGAGGGAAGGGGGTCTCTGTGTACCAAACCGTCTGTGTAACTTGTATCCTAGCCCCCAAAGGTCACTTCAGCCAAGGACATTTGGGTCTGTGGAAATAAGTCTTTTTCTGAAAGTTGCCACCTTGCCACCAGAGTCCCATCTGGAGGAGAAAAACTAAACAGATATATGTGACAACCGAATGTCATAAACAAGACCATGACATTTTGTTTCTATTCTTTCTCTGACAGAAAGAAAAATGAGACAGAAGGGGTTGAATATGTAATCGAAAACAATGACAGTCATGCCCAATTCTAAGGATATAATCATTACTCAAATATTCCTTTAGAAAACAACTAAATACCATTTTTTGAACTTAGTGTTACAGATGTTTGTTGCAACTACTTAGACTGTGGCTAACTCTAGTGTGGTCAATTCTGAATAGTTTGAAAAGAAGAAAAAGTGATGGCCTAGCACTAAACCAGGTCTAACTGATGGCTGTTCCTGAAATGCATGGGTTGAAAAGGACATGGGATCTACGGGAAGCCAACCCATTAAGTGCCAAGCCAGGTCTGATGCAGCTGATCTGGCTTGTCTGGCAAGTATACCCTTCTCACTGAACCCACTGGTGGGTGGGACTTAGGTTTCGATCTTATAGCCATGCATTTTTTAGAATTATAAGGAGCAGCTTGAACTCAGACTGATAGAGTTTTGTAAAGAAAATCCTCTTTAAAGCTAAAATGTTATGAGTGTTATGGTATTCCTTAATTCATTCTTCCGACTAACATTTATTGCCTATCAACTATGTATATTACTTGTGAGTTAGGTGTTCACTTCTTCTAGATGTTGAGTGTTAGATCACAACACTGAACAGCCCACAGACTTTTCTCTCTCCTTTTGCCTAGAGGGAGTGAGGGCTTTGCACTCCTCCTCCTGAATGCAGGTGTTTCCTTATTTAGAAAGAGGCTGAAGGCTGCTTTGGACAGAGAGCTTTGTTATCTCAAGAATGGCTTTTCCTTTGGAGCAACTCTGCTCTCTGTCCCTTTCCTCTCACATTCAAAACTGACTCTAGATCTGGGGCTTAACTGGAGAAATATTTTAAATTCCACTCATAGGTGGCCCTTCACTGATTCTTGGAAGCAGAAAATATTTTGCTTTTGGTCTGAAGCAGCTCCGGGGAAAATGCACAACATTCAATTTCTTGCACAGAGTGGTCAAACAGCTGCAGGTTATTGCAGGAACTGGAGAACATTTTGTATTTAAAATGAAACCCGTACACCTTACAGCAGCTGCAAAAGTGGGGAGAAATGGCCCCCATGAACAAGGGCCTTTGAAATGCTACACACCAGGACAAAGACCTCCTGTTGTAAGTCAGGGTAAAATTTGCCTGCATCCCACAATCATTCCATGTGAAATCTCTAATTAAATTTACTTATTTGGATCTCCAAATTTTCTTCTTCAAGCAAGCACAAGGGTTGGCTTGCCATCCACCTACTCTTGCTTTTGAAAAGGACGGTCATATGATGAACCATAACTATTAATGAAGATGCTCATTAAATAAAGCAATATATATTTAGAATATTCATCGTTGCTGAACTTTTCTACATTAGCATCAAAATGGCTGAAAAGATAAAAAGCCATAACAATTCCAGTTAGGGCTTTAATCCTGGAGCACAGAAAAACCAAATTAACTGTATCTCCAAGGCACACGGGGGCATATTTCTCTTGGCCAGCAAAAACAAAACCATTATCCCTAAGAATCCTACACCTGACATTTCTCTTGATTTAATTAGATGCAAGAAAGGAACAAAACCCATATTTAAATGAATGAAAACACCCAACTACTTTTGTTACAAATTATCTGCATATTTTCCTTACGTTTGTGTGGCTTGCCAAGCCTTTCACGGTGGGCTTATCTACATTATCTTATTTGAACCTCATAGCAATCTCGTGAAGAAAAGAGGTGACAAAAGTGATTGTCACCATTTTGCAGAGGAGGAAACTGAGGCTCCAAGAGGTCACACAGCTGAGAGCTGGCAGTGGAGCTCTGCACAAAAAGGAAGGAGTTAACATTTGCTGCTTTCCTAAAAGAACCGAGGCAGTTTGTCGGCACTGCTAATACTTTTGTGTGAGGGCCATGTTATAAGCATAAGAGGAAGAAGTAGCAGAAAGATCAAAAAAGTAGAAAAAGAAGCAGAAAATGGATTTAAAAGGGGTGAAAATAACTAGAGAGGTTATGCTACAGTGCAGTTCAGTGCAGCAAATCAGCCCCAGGTACCTCAGAATGGAAATACTAGATGAACAAGTATATGTGCTAAACCTCATGACTTCCCAACATGTGGTCCGTGAGAATCCTTTGGTTGGCACCCAGAAAAGTCACTAGGCATTGCGTTTGGCAGACACATGGGACTAACCATGATACCAGTTACACGGGATGACACTAAGACACTCACAACTTTGAGGTAAAGTTAACTTCTCAGATTAAAGTGAGGAAGTAACAAAAGGCAGTAGGTGAAGTCAGACTAAAGGATAATCAGTAAACTATTTACTAAGGAGATTAAGATGTACCAAACGAATCAATGTGTTGTATTATATTATAAAGATGTCTATATTAACCTACCTGAGGCTGAACATAACAAGTGTATTAGCCTGGAGGCTAATATGACTCCATCGTGTTTGCTTTATGTAGCAAAGAAGGACTGTTCACAGGAGGAAGATGAGTAAACACCAACCCTCCTGAGCAAGGAGTCAGGCAGCAGGAATTTGGCAGTGACCTTTAAACGGGAGCAGTGTGCTGAGGCCCTTTGCCCTTAACCTTGACAGCCAGCCTCCTTGGACTACAGCTCTACAGATGTCTCTAAGTGATAGTGACACAGTGCTTTTTCCTTTTGTTTAAATGAGTAATTTACTTGTGGCGTGGAAGGGCAGTAGTCTGGTTCAGGGGCAGTAACAGCCCCATACTGGGACTGGAGGGAATAGGGGTTCTTGTTTTGATGTTTCCACAGCCAGATCTTTGATAGTTCCAGCTATTTAACCTCAGACCAGGTTGCCTATCTATACAGGGAAGGGATTTCATCAGGTGATCTTAATAATTTGCCCAACATCACTTAACTGGTCAGTGACAAATGGACCTTTACCCCATTACCTTCTTCTACCTTACTCTACTTCTCCCAGTGTAAATTTGGGAATAGAGGCAGGTTGGGGGTGGGGGAGGTCCCAAGTGAAGAGTATGGTAGTTTGAAATGGATTTCCCTGCTCCTTAACTGAGTTGGAATCAGGGTAGATCATGCATAGATTTCTGGCATCTACATGAAGGTCTTATCAATAAAGATTTGGCTCAACCACAAACCAGTGTCTCTCACTCTTCTCCACCTTGCTGGACACAAGTAGGAATGATAGTGATTGAAAAAGATATTTCGTATATAGCAAGCTGGGGTAAATGCATCAGGCTGCACATAGCCACCCCATGGGATGAGATACTTAACATCTCGGCACACCTGTAACCCATTTGCCCAAACACGCTGGCTGGAAAGTTCTGTCACGAGCCCTCTCATACCAGAGTGCTACCAGGGGCAAAGCTAGATTAAGTTATTGCCTCTTCTTGAGATCTATCTGTGACTGGTAGAATAATTTCTTTTCATCCAGATATAGAGATGCAAGTTCCAACCTCCCTTTGTCTTCAATTATACAGTGATGGTTGTACAAAGGCCACAGGTAGGAAAGCACATGCTTCTTTGGTTTGGTGTCTATCTGTAAAGTAAGGATACATTCTACAGGCTGTTGGTTTCTACTATGTTACTTGTTTTGTTGTTGCTTATCTCAGCATCTATCACCGTTATCTTTTTACAGCATGCTTTATTTGACAGTGTAGTATGCTTTCTCTAGGTAACATTTGAGAGATGGTCAGGAAGCCAACTTTGATCATTTCAATACATTCTATCCATCTTTTTATAGGTACTCTAGAAAGCAGAGTTGCCCTCATAAAGTCTTTTCCTGTAATACATTCAAAAGTTTAGCTCCCATCTGCACATCTCATAATTTTACATTGTTAATGGATAATAATAACTTACTTTAATGTTAAGGTTCTAACAGAAGAGACACATGAGATTAGTATAAATTAGTCTAGTTAGTACATTTTCTCTTCCTTACTTTTTATTTATTTATTTATTTATTTATTCCTTTTTGTCTTTTTTCGTGTCCGGCAACGGGATCGCAACCCTTGGTGCTGCGCCCGCACCTCGCTCAGCCAGTGAGCGGGAACTGGTCTTTATGTGGGATCCGAACCCTCGGCGGGAGCGCCACCGCACTCTCTTCCTTACTTTTTAAATGAAGTATAGATTATATACATTACGGTGTTGCTCCCGCGCCTCGCTCAGCCAGTGAGCGGGAACTGGTCTTTATGTGGGATCCGAACCCTCGGCGGGAGCGCCACCGCACTCTCTTCCTTACTTTTTAAATGAAGTATAGATTATATACATTAAAGTGTTAATACATTCTTTGCACAACACTTCATCTGTCTTGGAACTGCACTTGCATCTGCGTGTCTTCAGCAGGTATTTTGGCAAATCTTCAAGTATTAGGTACTGTATTTGGTCTTCTTTCTCCTCATATACCATTTCTCACCTCATGATTTTTCTCTCTTCCCTTCCTATGTCTATTTTTCCATTTTCTTGCTCATTTCCCTTTAATTTCCCCTTTCTCTTTTTCTAATTTTCCCTCTCCAATTTATTTAGTCTATATTTCTCTATCACATTTCTTTAGGTTTCCATAATGTGAAACTTCAATTAAAATAACTACTCTCATTACGCTTCCCCACTTTCACGAGGGGTTTCTAGGCTTCTGATCTATCTAGGCTTGTTGTTCTGCATGACAAGCTTTCCTTTCCACATCGTTGGTACCACATCTGATGGGTGAGGTAACTGATGGAGGGGCTTGGAGGCAATTTCTAGTGTCAGTTTCTGTTGTGTGGGGTTTCCTAGTCAGTGAATAAGGTGCAGCTTACCAAAGACCAAGATGAAAAGTGCAAACCACACTGTATGAACAACATGATGGGGAAACTTTAGCAACCAATTTATAGGGCTAGTGGTTCCAAGTGGGAGTAGCACAGTGGGTTTGAAGATAATCTGAGAGCTGATTTTAAAAAGTAATGAAAATGGCTGTTTTTATGGTCCCTGTTCTAGTTACCTATTGCCGTATAACAAACCACTCTATCTTTAGTGGCAACAAAAATCATTCATTATTATTATTTCTTACAGTCTGGGGGTTGATTGGGCTTAGCTAGGGGGTCTTTCATGTGCTTGTAGTCAGATGGCAGCCAGGGCTGGAATCTAGGGTTAAGGCTGGCTGTCAGATAGGACTTCTGGTGGGGAAGTCAGTCAGAACACCTGCATGTGGCTTCTCCATGTGGTCTGGGCTTCCTTATAGCATGGCAGCTGGGTTCCAAGAGCAAGTATCCTAAGAATAAACCAGGAGGAAACTGCATTGCCTTTTATTATCTAATCTTGGAGTCACACAGTGTCACTTCTGCTATACCTTACTGGTTGGAAGCATCCATAATGGTTCACCTAGGTTCAAGGGGAAGGGACATAGACTTCATCTCTTGATGAGAGATGACAAGATTGCATTGTCAAAAAAGCACATGGATGAGAGATACTTTTATGGCCATCTTTGAACGACATAGTCTGCCACAGTCTGTCTTCTGGCCACAGCCCTCCCACATGTAAAATATCTCCTCTGCAAGACCCCCAAGTCTCATTACTTTATGGCATCAGGACAGGTCAGGATATAACAAAAACAGAGGATTTCCCCAACCCTCTCTGTTATGCAGGGACTCTTGTCCCCATTTCTTTGATTATAAAGAGTTTCTCTTGGAGCTTTTTCTGTACGTGCCACTTAACCAGTTTTGGGTTTCTGGCTGTCCTGAGTCTGTGACAAGAGATATGGAAGGGAAAAAACCCAGGACACTCACCACCTTATTGGTATTTCTTGGAGTTTTGATTCCCTCCCAAACCCACCTGCTGTTATTTCCTTTCAGAGTCTTCATTAGTTCCTGTGCGTATTCTCTCCAGGGTTTTTAGATGTAATCAGTGAAAGAGATACTGGGGCTTCTGCTCACTCCGTCTTAGATTCAGAAGCTATTTGTTAATTTTAGATTTGTTTGGCATCTGGAGAGGCTGAGAATAAGAATCATTTTATTTTCAAACCCAGCAAGTCCTGTCACCTTTGTATTTAAGTGTTTGTTCTTTGACTCATCTCTGTTCTCTGATTGTAGGCAGCTAGAAGTCAGGTGGCATTTTCAACACTGTGTCTGGAAACTTCCTTAACTAAATCATGCAGTTCTTTGATACATTTTCTATTTTTTAAGTTACCCCAGGTTTCAATGTTGTTAAACTTCCCACCCCTACGTGTCTCTTTCCTTCCAGATTCTAGTAATATTTTCCTCATGTTTATTCAAACCCTTACCAGCAGACTTCTCAAGGCCTTTCTACCTTCTATCCACTGCCTGGTCCCAAAACCAGTGCCATGTTTTAGGTTATTATTACAGCAGCACTTGCTCTGGTTCCATAATCTGTATCATTTAAAGTTTGATCAGTGAAGCAACACCACCTAGAGCAAATCAAGAAATTTCTGAGGTAGAACCCATATGGATGGACTGGAGCCAATGTCTTCCACACTGGTCTCTCATGCCTCCAACCCTCCAACTTGACTGATGGAGAGAATCTGCAGAGGAGCTGGTGCACTTACCCATGGAGCTGCTCAAAAAGCTAGCCCAGGATTCAGAGAAGCTGAAGAAGCATTTCTGGTGGGAGCCGGAGGAACTGCAGGCCCAGCTGCTGCCCTGTACCAATAAAACAAGCCCACAGAAGCTCTGCATTGTGTGTGAGCTGCACCCGACCCTGCACTGACTTTTTGGTGTAAACAAATATGGCTGCTGTTTCACTTCTGCCTTTCAAATTTTGCTCAGATTTTCTAGGAAACAGAGTTCCAGCCTAGCTACACTGACACAATACAAAGCCTCCACAGTCCCAAAGCCCCTGGCCAGGGATTAGGAGTACAGCCTGAGAATGTACAGGAAGTGTTTTAATACAAAGCCTCCACAGTCCCAAAGCCCCTGGCCAGGGATTAGGAGTACAGCCTGAGAATGCACAGGAAGTGTTTTTCTGTCTGTAAGAGTGAAGACTGGCCATTGGAGGATTTATGTGAATCAAGTGTAAAGAACTCACATAAAGGTAGGGAAAGTCAGTGCTATTAGTGATACTAGATAACTAACACATACAAGTAAATAAATGTGCAGAATAAAGTTTAATAAAACAGTATTAAAATGATTATTAATACCATTCCTGCATATCCCAAACTGATTAAGATATTACTAGGTTTTCTGTGTTAGTTTGCTAGGGCTGCCATTACAAAAATACCACAGACTGGGTGACTTAAACAACAGAAATTGATTGTCACCATTCTAGAAGCTAGAAGTTCGAGATCAAGGTGTTGGCAGGTTTAGTTCCTTCTGAGCCCTCTCTCCTTGGCTTGTAAATGGCTACTTTCTCGTTGTATGTTTACACGATCATTTATCTTTGTGTGCACATGTCTGGTGTCTCTGTCTGTATCCTAATCTCCTCTTCTGACAAGGATTGGGGCCCATCCTAATAATCCCATTTTACTTTAATTGCCCTTTTAAAGGTCTTCTCTCTGAATACAGTCACATTCTGAGGTACTGGGGGTTAGGGCTTTGACATATGGGGGACACAGTTCAGCTCATAACATTTTCTATAGGCTAATCAAGTTTGAGAAATGCTACATGCTGTACTTTCATCTTGAATATTCACAAAGTATATTTGTATGTGAAAGATTACGTGATGTCCTGAAAAACATCCAGTATTCATCTTTCACACGCCTCAATGTTTTATACATTATTTATTGTTAATCCTCACCTACCTCCTTTTATTCTTTGGCTGATCATAGTGTGTGCTGATACTATCTGCTGCCTGCTGCTGGAAGTCAGGAAGGAAAGATGGCCATGAAGTGGGGGGAGCAAGCCTAAACTGGAATCTGAAGGGGATGATCTGGACCCGGGTCTGTCTCCCATCACAGCCCATGTTGGTCTCTCACCACCTCCAAGCCTCGAACTTTGAAGACATTCAGTGAGTGGCTGTAGAGTTCTATACTGACAGAATGGGTTAGTGGGCAAGAGGGTTGGCCCTTGCCAGAGAGAATTGACCCTTCCATCTGTTCTAAGGGGACCTTCCAGATTCCTTGCTTACTTAGAGCAGCTGGCCAGGGTGGGTGACCTCTCACCAGGCCTGACCTCTGCTGTCCGCTCTGTCCTCTCTCTTTGTAGGTGAGGTAGAGAGCAAAGCTGTGGATGCCCCTGGGGTGTGGGCAGGCTGGGCAAGGATCCACATGGGAAGGTGTGGGCAGGAGTGAGTGTGTGGGGGTGTGTGATAAGAGGCACTGGCCTTGCACAGTCTGCTAGTTCTGCAGTGGAGCCCCCGCCACACCCTAGCTCCAGATATCCTGCAGCAGCCTGTTCAGGCCTCTCCTGGCTCATGGCCTACTTGCTGCTCCTGACTCCTACCTTTCTGACCTAATGCTCTGTTCAGCTATTCTAGCTAGGAGTTCCTCCAGATATCCTGCAGCAGCCTGTTCAGGCCTCTCCTGGCTCATGGCCTACTTGCTGCTCCCGACTCCTACCTTTCTGACCTAATGCTCTGTTCAGCTATTCTAGCTAGGAGTTTGGCTCTCCTTCTTGACTGAAATTTAGGGTTCTCTCTATAGGCCCTGGACCCCCATTCTGAACAATTACCATGCTCTGCCTTGCCTCAGTCCTCCGAACTGGACCCTAGACTCACTTCTACTGTTCAGGCAAGTGAAGGTTTCCCCTGCTCCCTCGGCACCAAGGAGGCAGATGGTTCTCTCCGTTCTTGTAGAGCTCTCATCATGAATCATCTCCAGGCACCTCAGTAGGATTTGTCAGCTTCTAATATCAGCTCTGCTTTAACACTGGCATCTTTGCAGCCTAGCAAAGATGACATTATGTTAATGAAACGTACACCTTTACAGTAACTGACCCGGCATGTTAGAACATAATGACAGCTTCCCTTTGAGCAGGGCACAGTGCAAGTTGCTCCCCAAGCATTATTTCTACTCCTCCAAAACCCCTGAAAGATAAAGTGTATGGTTCTCATTTTACAGAGGAGAAAACTGGCTCCCAGAGAGCAACTTCAAACAGCTAGAAAGTGTTGGAGCATCAACTGGGATCCACATCTCCTGACTGGAAGGCCAGGGCCCCACGGGACCCTCACACATCCTTATCAGACACATCAGGTTACTTTAAAACCATCCGTTAGCCCAGCATTGTCTTCACTCCCTAAGGACTTTCTGCACTTTCTTCGAAAACCCAGTTCAAAAGTTTGCTCAGTAGCCTCTGTCAGATGCTCCCCTCGGTATTTGCTGCATTCAGTAACACTAAAACAATTCTTACAGTGAACCCCATTCATCAAATTGCTTTGGGAAATATATACTTTCTAAATTAAGACTGTCACATAAACGTGAGAATTATCCTTACCCAGGAGGTCTTGGTGCATTCTCACCCAGCTTGGCCTTGATCTGTTCTCTCTGCAAATAGATGGCCCCCAGAGTCTCACAGAACGTATTTGCATTCTAAGCAACACCCCCTAAAATCTCATATGTATATTTTTAAAAACCAAAATAATAGATTTAAGGACTACCAACTTAAATCCTCTCAAAATACCCTCGACATCTTTGTGGTTGTCACGATGGTATTTTTTAAGTAGAATTCTGTGTTGCTGTTTCATGGTGTTAAGAGAGGGCTAGTGAAATATTTTATATTCCTTTAAGACTTAGTTTAAAAAGCAATTTTACAAATATTTGCTCATTTGATCCTTCAGCAACCTCTAAGAAGATTAGGCTGGTTAGTATTTTACAGATGAGGAAACAGGTGCAGAGCAGGTAAGTGACTTGGTATGGTCCTGCAGCTGGTATGCAGAGCATGTCTTCTGCTCTAAGGTCTGTGCACACTGATTACACCACATGCTAAATGATTTAACTTTTGTCCGGGGGGCCTACTGATTCCTTCTCTGGTGGATCAGTGCGCTGTACTGAAAAGAAAACCTCATCCTCTTCTGGACGTTCCCTGTTCTCAATTACATTAAGAATTCTGGACTGTGCTTATTGCCTTGTTGGCTACCATGTGATGGAGATGTAGCTAAAATAACTGAGGATAGTTTCAACGACATCTTCTTTGTTCTTCTGCTGAATCTGAGATATGGAACCACAGTCTCTTCCTCCAGCTTCTTTGTGTCTTGGGTGCAACACAAGACGAACATCCATTCACCTGACTGCAGAAGGAATCACCTGGTCAATGGAGTTCAGAGCCAACCAAGGACTCAAGAAAGCTTCCCATTCCCTTGCTACTGCCAGGTAGGAATGAAAGAATCTTAGAGAATCTCCATCTGGGGTTCGGAAACTGATCATTTTTTTCATGCTAAGAGATATAGCCAGTTAGTATATGACCTCCTTCTGATATTGTGCAAGTTAAGTGAGACTTTATGAGAATGAACCAGCCATGTAAAAAGCTGCAGAAGAACATTCCTGGAAGAGAGACCAGGAAATAGAAAGCCTCAAAGAGGGAATGCACAGGGTGAATTTCAGAAATAGAAAGGAGGCCATTGTGGCTAAAGCAGGGGTTGATAAACTTCTTTTGTAAAGGGCCAACTGGTAAATATTTTAAGCCTTGTGGACCATCTGGTCTTGGTTGCAACCACTCAGTTCTGTTATTTTAGTGCAAAAGCAACCCTGGATGACATGTAACTGAATGAGCATGGCTGTGTCGCAATAAAACTTTACTTATGGGTGCTGAAATTGAATTGCATATAATTTTCATGTGTCATAAAATATAGCTCTTCTTTTGATTTCTTTCCAGCCACTTAAAAATGTAAAAGCCATTCTTGGTTCAGGGGTTGTACAAAAACAGGAAGTAGGCTGTATTTTGCCTGTAGGGTGCCATGTGCTGACTCCTGAGCTAAAGCACAGTGAGCAGGAAAAAGAATAGTTGCAGATGAAATTAGAGAGTCAGGTAGGCAGGGGCCAGGCTAGATACAGGAGGAGGTTTTGTAGGTCATTGAAAAGAGTATGAATTTTATTCTAATTGCTATGGAAAATGTGTGAAGAACTTTAGGTAGGGAAAAGACACAATATATTTTAATAACACTCTGGTACATCTGAGCAGAATGAACTGTTGGGAAACAAAAGTAGAAGTGAAGATATTGGTAAGGAGTCTGCTCTAGCAGACCAGGCAAAGACAATAAAATACTAAACTGGGGATTAGATCCCTAACCTCAAAGGGAATAATCTATCAGAGTGGTAAAGTGCTTAAACATCCTACAGAACGCCTGGCATGTACTTTATACTCAGTGAATGTCAGTTCCATGTGCCTCTCTTCTTTCTTTGGTGGTATAAGCTGAGAATACGTGGCTTGGTCCAAATCTTTCACCACTCTCAAAAAATGGGTCATTCTACTAAAAATGGGTCATTAAAAGTAAATAGATATATTTAAGTTTTGTTGATGACTCTGTGACAGGAAACACACACACACAAACGGTAGTTAATTTTATTTGTCAACTTGATTGGAATAAGAGATGCCCAGATAGCTAGTAAAACATTTCTGGGTGTGTCTGTGACTGTGTTTCTTAGGAGATTAGCATTTGAATCAGTAGAGTAAATAGAGAAGATCTGCCCTCACCATTTGGTTGAGAAAGGGTAAGGATAGAACATAAAGGCAAAGGAAGAGGGAATTTCATTTCTCTGTTTGAATTAGGACATCCATCTTCTCCCATCCTTAGACATCAGTGCTCCTGGTTCTTGGCCTTTCAGACTCAAACCAGAACTTACACCATCAGCTTACCTGACTCTCAGAGCTTCACACTTGGATTCAATTACAGCACTGGCTTTTCTAGTTCTCCAGCTTATGGATGGCAGATAGTAAGACTTCTTGGCCTCCGTAATCATGTGAGCTAATTCCTGTAATAAATAGCTCTCTCTATATATACATATATGTATGTGTGTTTGTATATATGTATATATATGTGTGTGTATACACACACACACACACACACACACATAAACATATAGTATTAGGGTTCTCCAGAGAAACAGAACGAATAGGATATGTATGTATGTCTATAAGTATATATATTCATATTTTGTTGAGCCATATGAAATAGCTAAAAGTTTTCTAGTGATTAAAGTTTATCAAGATATCAAGGTCACTGGACTTATTATTGCTCCAAAAACACATTTAGTTTTAATCTTTTTCGTCATCCCCATTAAAAGTATTAATATGACAGAAAGTTTTTTAAAATTATGCTTGGGTTTAGAGAAAAAAACAAAATTACTTGATAATTTTCCAGAATTAACAAACAAAAAACTAGTCTTTATGTGATATTCCATTTTCTATTCACCTGATCTCTCCTGGCATTGAGTAGGAATAAAGATATAAAAAATTCAAAGTCAGGGATTTGCCTGATATTGGCAAATTATAAACTCAAAAAAGGGATGAATCCCCCAGGAGCCCACATGGTTCAACATGGGACCATGGGATTGAGGTGGGTTATGTAAAAATCTAATGAACCCAGAATCTTGGTGTTAAATGAAATAATGTAGATAGTTGTGGGTTAAAGATTTTATACCTAACTGATTTTATGTACTTAAAAAGATAGAGGCATTTAATCAATAGTTATTAATATTACGTATACAGCAAAAGCATAAATATGACCATAGTTCTTGGCTTCAAACTGGATATTTATTTATAATAATTTATTGGATTTCTTACAGAGTTGCAGAATCAGAGAAACAGAGTAGATGACTGTTGTATTCATTTCCTAGGGCTGCCATAACACATTACCACAAATTTGATGGCTTAAACCAACAGGAATTTATTCTCTCACATTTCTGGAGACAAGATGTCAGAAATTAAGATGTTGTAGGGCCACAATCTTCCAATGGCTTTTGGGAAGAATCCCTCCTTGCCTCTTCCAACTTGTGGTGACTCCAGGTGTTCCTTGACTTGTGTTAGCATAACTCTAATCTCTGTCTCATTTTCACATGGAATTCTCCTCTGCGTGTGTCTTCTCTTCTGTCTCACACAAGGACACATGCCATTGAATTTAGGGCCCACCCAGATAATCTGGGATGACCTTCTCATCTCAACATCCTTAACTGAATCATTACTGCGAAGATTCTTTTTCCAAATAAGGTCACATTCACAGGTTTTGGGAGTTAGAAGGTGAACATATCCTTTTGGGGTTCACCATTCAACCTACAGCAACCATGGACTCTGTCTTTGGGAAAAGGTTACTTTAGGGAATTGGCAGCATAATTTGTCTACATATAAGATGCAAGTTGATACCTTGTCTTCGAATTATTTCCTAATTGTTTCTAGTATGCAAATCTTATCTCTTTGATTAAGTTCTAAGTTTAATGTCCAGGGCTTTTAAAATTGGATTCATCAACCTGATTTTTCAATTAGTATCATCTCATTGTTTTCTAGGCTTGCAAGATTCTGGTGAGAAGTTTGCTGATAGCTTTACTTTTGTTCCTCTCTATATAATGTCTTTTTCTTTTCTGGCTGCTTTTAAGATTTTTCTCCATATCATGAGTTTTCAGAAATCTGGTTACAATATGTCTTACTGTGCTTTTGGTTTATTTGTTTCATTATCCTTCTTAGGGTTTTTTGAACTTCTTGGATCTGCAGGCTTATTACTTTTATCAAACTTGGAAAAATTTTGGTCATTATTTCTTCAAATATTTATTTCTGGCCTCCAATCTCCTCTCTTTCTAGGACTTCAGTCATACGAGCATACTTCAAAAAGTTCATGATATGATTCATATTATCTTTCAACTCTATTTTTCCATAAACCTTTTGAAATACCCTCGTATATGTCAGACAGCTTTGCATTGTCTCAAGAATCACTCAGTCTCTGTTCACTTTTTGTCTTTTTTTTTTAATCTCTGTGCTTCATTTGGATAGATTCTATTAGTATTACTTCATATTCCTGGATCTTTTGTGTCTAATCTGCTAATCCTATTCAGTAAATCTTTAAAAATAAACTTTTATTTTAGAAGTCTTAGATTTACAGAAAAATTGCAAAAATTTGCAGAGAGCTCCTGCATGTCCCTCACTAATTTCCCCTATTGTTAACATTTTACATTACTATGGTACATCTGTTACAACTAATGATAAATTACTATTAGCTAACATCCATACTTTATTCAAATTTCCTTAGTTTTAACCTAATGTTCTTTTTTGGTTCTAGGATTCCATCTAGGATACCACATTACTTAACATTTTACATTACTATGGTACATCTGTTACAACTAATGATAAATTACTATTAGCTAACGTCCATACTTTATTCAAATTTCCTTAGTTTTAACCTAATGTTCTTTTTTGGTTCTAGGATTCCATCTAGGATACCACATTAAACATAGTTATGTCTTCTCAGGCTCCTCCAGGTTGTGACAGTTTCTCTGACTTTGTTTTTGGTGACCTTGACAGTTTTGAGGAGTAATGGTCAGGCATTTTGTGGAATGTCCCTCAATTTTGGTTTGTCTGATGTTTTTCTCAAGGTTAAATGGAGTGTATTCATTTTTTATTGATATTGTAACAATTTACCACAACTTTAGTGGCTTAAACAACACAAATTTATTATCTTACAGTTCCATAAGTCAGAAGTCGGACCTGAGTCTTATTAGGCCAAAATCAAGGAGTGAGCAAAGCTGTAGTCCCTTCTGGAATCTCTCGGGGAGAATCAGTTTCCTTGCTTTTTCCAACTTCTAGAAGCCTCCTACTATTCCTTGACTAGTGGCCCCCTTCCTCCATCCTCAAAACCAGCAATGTCCCACCCATCTCCCTGACTCTTCCATCTTCACATCAGTCTCTCTTTGACCACAGCCAGTAAAGTTTCTCTACTTTTAAGGATTTATGCGATTAGATTATCCACTCAGATAATCCAGGGTAACCTCCCCATCTCAGAGTCTGCATCCTTAATCACATCAGCAAAGTCCCATTTGCCACGTAAGGTAGCATATTCAAAGGTTCTGGAGATGAGAATGTGAACATTTTGGAGGTCATTTTTTGCCTGTCATACCGGGGTTTTGTGTTTTGGGGAGGAAGACCACAGAGGTAAAGTGCCATTCTCATCACATCCTAGTAAGTGTACCTACTATCAACATGACTCATCACTAATGATGTTAACTTTAAAGACCTGGCTGAGATAGGTTACAGTAGTAACCTCTGCTGTAGGGTTACTTTCCCCCATTACCATAGTGCATTCTTTGGAAGAAAGACACTATGTGAAGCCCATACTTTAGGGGTAGGAGATATGCTTCATTTCCTTGAGCGATGAGTTTCTATAAACATTATTTGAAATTCTTCTATATGGGTCCTTTGTCTCTTCTCATTTATTTACTTGTTTATTTATTTACTTATTTATTCAATCATTGATTTACATCAGTATGGACTCATAGATATTTATTTTATACTTTGGGTTATAATCCAGTACTTCTTTATTTATTTTAATGCTCAAATTGCTCCAGCATTGTCCTTTCAGTTTGCTGCTGTGTCCCTTTGACGTTTTTCTTTTTAGCACTTCCTTACTTAACTATCATTTTGGCTTTCACCACTTCTTTACTTCCTGATGCTACAAGACGCTCATCTTGTAAATTTTCTGCCTAGCCCTAGAATCATTTATTTCTCCAAGAGGGCCTGGTTTCTACTGAAAAACGGTTTTAGAAAGCATGATCTGGGTGCTGGCTCCACTCACTGAAATTTTCATTGAGATGGTGAATGAAATTAATCTTAGAAATTTCACTTGGTTCTTTTTCATATCTTCCATTTATTTCCTTATTCGCTTCACTTTTTCCTTTAAATATGTGTTCGCAATTATAATAGTTTTTAAAAAATGTCTTTGTCTCATCCTGTCCATCATCTCTGCCTTTTATTTGTGTTTATTCCTATCGATTGATTTTTCTTGATTATGGGACATATTTTCTTACTTGCTGGTATGTTTAGTAATTTTTTATTGGATTTTAGACATTTTGAATTTTACATTGCTGAATGTCTGGATTTTTGTTTGTGTGTCTTTGTTTCTTTGTTTCTGTCTTACTTTAATGAGTTTTTGGCTTTGTTTAGGCAGGCGGTTATACTTGGCAGATCAGTTTTACCCCTTTAAAACCTGTTTTTAAGCTTTGCTAAGGCAAAGCTAAAATAACTTCCACTCCAGAAATTGTTCAGCCCGATCAGAAAGACATGAAAGCCTTGGATGATCAGTAAGTCCTCTGCAATCTGGCTCTCAGGAGCTTGATCAATTCCAAGGCCCATGTGAACTCTGGGAATATTTAGTTTACCATGTCCCTGACATTCTTTGTCCAGCAGTTTGGAGTATTGGAATCCACATAGATGGCCCAGTACTCAGCAAACACTCACGTACACATACTTTGTATACGTGAGTATACATACACATACTTTGTATATGTGAGTATACATATACAGGTATATACCTTTTTTCCCAGAACTCTGCTTCACAACTTCCAGCTGCCTTGGCCTCTCTGATCTCTGATCTTTGTTTCTTCAACTCCCTTTTCTGGCTCTGTTAGTGCCTGCATCATTGCAACTGCAGTGTGGAAACTGCCTCCGAAATAAAGCCTAGATGATCACAGAGCTTCCTTCATTTGTTTCCATTTTCTCGAAGATCACAATCCTGTGCTGCTTATTGCTTAATGCCTGAGAACAGTTGTTTTGTAGGTTTTGTCCAGTGTTCCAGTTTCTTCCTCCTCTTACTCTTTCATGGCCAAACTGTTCCATTATTTCTTAATTGTTATGATAGTCTTAAACCTCACATCTTATCTTTGTGATATATTGTGCTATACATTGGGATGCCTTTTAAATTTGGAAAATCATGCTCTTGGACTTTCCTGGGAAATGTTCTTATATTATGGCTTTACTAATTTTCTGTCCACTGTTACCTCAATTCTCATTTTCCTATTGGATATTGGTACCTCAACTCTCATTTTCTAAGTTTTTTATTAGATATTGGATCTTTTGGATTGACTCTCCATTTTTCTTATTATTATTTTTTTTTTTTGTATACTGCCCATTTCTTTATCATTTTCTGCTATGTTATATAGGATTTACTTGACCTTATCTTTCAATTATTTTATTGAATTTTAAATTTCTACCATATTTTTAATTTCTAAGTGCTTTTTATTATTCTTTAATTGTTCCTTTTAAAATTCTTTTGTTCTTGTTTCATAGATGCAATATGTCCTTTCACATCTCTAATGATATTAATTGAAATTTTTTGAACTTTTCTTTCCTGCATCATCTTTGTTTCCTCTGAGTTCTTTTATTTTGTTTGTTTTCATCTTGTTTATGTTAGAGTTTTTCCTTGAATGTCTCTTGACCCTTGAGTGTTCATTCTTTAAAAGTAAGGCAAAAAGTTAATCTGACCAGAAAGTTCTGTGTACGTGTTGTACTTATAACACTGGTGGTCTTCACTGAGGAAAGTTCAGAGACCAGCTGGTATTTTTACTGAGGCCTTCCAAATATCACTGCTTGCAAGTATTTTCTCTGGGGTAGCATCCTCCAATCTCCTCTCTGGATGCTGGTATTTTGGGTCTGAACAGTGGAAGGGGGAAGGAGGTCTGTCTGACTATTCAGCATGCTGGATGTCCCTTAACTCTCCTGATTTAGAAGGAACTAAATTTAGAAGGCTGACCCCTCCTTGCATAACTAGGCACACCATCCTGCCATGTGGCCCATTCAAGCTCCTGAGGCATGGAGTGGGGGCCAATCCCACGTCCTGCAACCAGACACATTGCTGTCACAGGCTGCCTGGGGTCCTTAGGCAGGAGCCAAGTGCTGCCACCCCCACCTGCCATCAGGCAAGGAGCATGCCAAAAACACCACTTCCATGTGGGTGGGCCATCACAGCCACCACAATAGCCACAGCTGCCACAAAACTGGCTAGATGCCACAATAGTAGCCACAGTCACCATGCAGGTGGCCTGCCTGCCACTTGACTGCATTGACACAAGGAGAGTCACCAGAAAGACATCTCTTTCCACAAAGCCCACTCCAGAGTAATAGAAGAAGCAACTGCTCTACCATAATATCGCGGGACTGAACACCCCCTTCTCAGTACTGGTCAGATCATCTAGGCAACAAATTAACAGAGTAACTGTTAATCTTTCAGAAGGAGAGAACGAATCTAGGGTTATTAGAGGTGGGAGTAGGGGAGGGAAAGGGGGATGGGGAGAGACTGGACAAGGACCATAAAGAATAAATACAATTTGTAATAATGAATATGCTAATAATATTGATTTGATCAACATACAATGTACACAGGTGATGGTAGTCAATGCTGAACCTCCAAAATAAGAAGAAACTCCACCTCTGCACTCCTCAGTATCTGCAGGGAGAGGAGTCAATCAACTACTTGGGAACTGGATGGGGGTAAAGAACTGGAGGAAGCCACATGCTCCTTATTAGCCTTTACCTTAATCCAGCTGTCCTCCCTCACTCTCCACCTAGTTCCCCCATTCCTGTCTTCAGGGGTTCTACATGGAAAATTACCTCACTTCTCACAGACATCCCTGCAACTCCCTCTGCAAGCACTAAGGTTTGACTTTCTTTCTCTCTGCTAATTCACTTGATATTCCTCTTTCCAAATTTTGTCTTCATATATTGTCTTTAGAGAAATCGTACAGATTCCTGAAGATGGATGTGCATTTCTGTTACCAGTTCTCCTTGCTGTTTCTTAGTGATTTTTGAGAGGAGGCAGCTGTATGGTATGTCTTTACTTGGCAATTCTTGAACCAGAGTCTCTTACATTTTTATAGCAGGAAACATGGCTCAACATTTTTCAGATTTCTGTAATTCCTTTGTTTTTTGTTTAATTTAAAGCCTAAACTTGGAGATAAACTAATTTTTAATCTAATTTGAGAATTACACTGGCTAACTGGAAGAAAGAAACTGTATAGAAAAAAATGGGTGTAGGCACAAGCCACCAAGCATCTGGATAAAATACTACTTTCGTGCACAGGTGTTCTGCCTGCATCACCACAGGCTAAAAATCTGGATATTAGATATTTTCTTTTTTAGTTTTACCAGATGTTTGGAGTTATGGAATAGGCATAGCCATGGAATTAAAATAACTTGTGAATAAGACATTGAGTTAACAAATAACTCGGGGCTACTCTTGTGTACATCCTGAATGTGACCATGAATAAGTCCACCACCATCATTACATCACCCATCCACTGAAGACCACCTGAAGATGGCCTAAGGAATTCATGTCTAAAGCCACTGATCTGGTGACTGTAACTTTTCTCTTTCATTCCTAGGGAATCAGTTATAGTGTCACAAGGAAAGTTTTCAATATATAGTTTTAGAGACCAAAGAGCTGCCTTAGAGATCTTATTAAATGTACATCTTTCTTCCACATGTTGGATCTATGATTCCTCCTCCCATCCCCAATTCTTTTTTTTTTTTACCTTTTTGTCTTTTTTCGTGACCGGCAACGGATCGCAACCCTCAGTGTCGCGCCCGTACCGGACCGGGACCAGCAACGGGATCGCAACCCTCGGTGTTGCACCCGCACCTCGCTCAGCCAGTGAGCGGCCGGTCTGTACGTGGGATCCGAACCCTCAGCGGGAGCGCCGCTGCACTCCCAAGTGGCGCACTGTAGCAGTGTGCCGCGGGCCGGCCCCAGCCATCCCCAATTCTTAAATGAAAAAAACTAGATTCATAACCCTACTGGTATCTTGAACATATAATTAAACAAAATCTCTTTGGCTTAAAAACTGAACTGGATTGGATTGTAGAAGCAAATGAGTTTGTCATAGTGGTGCTCTCTGTGGAATGAGAGGATGTTTAAAAATCTGAAAGCTTCTGTCAAGGCTTTTTAAAGCTGGATATTAACAACAGATACACATATGCACATAAATATATTTTTAATTACTCTGCTATTTATTTTTAACCTATTCCTTAAGGTAGAGGTCAAAGGTAGAGGTCAAATCCTACTACCTGCAGGAAGCCTTCTAAGCCCTTCCTTTGGTAATTCTTGCTATGCCTCATTGATTGCTATCTGTAATTATTTAGCGTTATGCTTGACTGATGAAAGTGTCCTGTTGATATAAAGTACATCTATCTCCTGGTGAATAATTGTTTGGAAGAGGTACAGAAAAAAAACTGGACTAATGTACCCACTTTTCCTGAGGCCTCTGAACTGGCATTGTGGACTTTTGAGAGTGCTGAGCAGATATATACACAGCACTTTGTTCTCAATGGACCAGACTCCACCAGCTGCTTCCTGTGAGTACATCCAGGCTGCAGGAAAGGAAGCTATGTTGGTTCTTTAAGGTGATGCAGGAAAACTCATTAGTACAAGGCAGAGGACCTTTAGAGTGGGAGCAAGACTTGGGCTGGCATGAAAAGAATACACCCCAACCCCCACACTTTTACATTTTAGGAAACTCTTATCCTTTAGGCTGAAGAGATACACTGAAAGGGCTAAGATGGGCCATTCCCAAAGGGAAAGTAGGCAGATCTCATAGGGAACTGAAATAATGAACTATTTAAAAGTCTCCATGTGGGTCTATTGGGTGGCTTTGGGTAAAGGACTCTTGTCAGAAGCCCCCTGAAGTGATAAAAAACATGGTCGGCAGTCAAGAAATATCTGTTAATAAGCGGTTACACAGGGCAGTTCAAACACACACACACACACGTAGACCACCTAATAAACTAAAACAGAAATCGGAAATTATTTTCTCTTTAATCTTCTCTGCATTTCTACATTTTAATTTTGTTTTAAAATTATCGTTTTTTCTCAATATGAAAAAACTAATAATCCGCCTGTCCTCAAGGTTAATAGCATGGTATGTACATCTTTGTCCTTTTTAAATTCAAACATGTTTTGGTGGTGGTGGGGTCACTTGTCTTTGCAAAAAGGGGATTAAAACTAATAATCCGCCTGTCCTCAAGGTTAATAGCATGGTATGTACATCTTTGTCCTTTTTTAATTCAAACATGTTTTGGTGGTGGTGGGGTCACTTGTCTTTGCAAAAAGGGGATCATAATATGACCATTTCATTGCATCTTGATTTTCATTCTTTACAATACATTCTGTTCCTCTCTCCAGATCAACAGATATTCTTACTTTGTTCTTTTTTTGTTGGTACCTAACATCCCACAGAATGGATCAACCACAGTTTATTCAATCATTCAGTTACTAACAGACATTCAAGTTCCTTCTGATTTTGTCATTACAAATAAATCTGTAGTGCTCTAATGTTCTACTATAATCATGTATTATTTTAGAAAAAATACCATTTAAAATATAAAAAAGAGAGATAATTATACTATAAAGTCGAGATACATGTTGAATGAACAGATGCATAAATGTATTAAAATGCTACCTGGGAGTGGGGCTGCAAACCATTTCTGTCTTGCAGTAATGATCTTTTCATTGCAGGCTCTGTCTCCAGTGCACCCTACAAACACGTTGAGCTCAGAACCCAGGCCTCTTTCCTCCTTGTCTTCTCCAAAGTGCTGAGCACAGCCCTACACATCTCAGTGTGTTCTACCAGTTTCTTCTGAAAACAGCTGTTCAGACTTCAGAAGGAAGTTTTCCCATTTATACAATGTTATAAAATGGTGTCCTCCCAGGCCAGCCCACAAACTCTTATTTTAACCCATAATGAAAATGAACTGCATATTTACAACATTAGAGTTTATTATTACTTCTGTGGGAAAAATTGTTCTGAATTCCCAATGCGGAATGGGTGCAGGGAACCCCTTTCTAGAGTGTGTGTGTGTGTGTGTGTGTGTATGTGTGTGTGTGTGTGTGCATGTGCACGTGTGTGTGCACGCATGTGCACGTGTGTGCGCGCATGTGCACAATGTATTAAAATGCTACCTGGGAGTGGGGCTGCAAACCATTTCTGTCTTGCAGTAATGATCTTTTCATTGCAGGCTCTGTCTCCAGTGCACCCTACAAACACGTTGAGCTCAGAACCCAGGCCTCTTTCCTCCTTGTCTTCTCCAAAGTGCTGAGCACAGCCCTACACATCTCAGTGTGTTCTACCAGTTTCTTCTGAAAACAGCTGTTCAGACTTCAGAAGGAAGTTTTCCCATTTATACAATGTTATAAAATGGTGTCCTCCCAGGCCAGCCCACAAACTCTTATTTTAACCCATAATGAAAATGAACTGCATATTTACAACATTAGAGTTTATTATTACTTCTGTGGGAAAAATTGTTCTGAATTCCCAATGCGGAATGGGTGCAGGGAACCCCTTTCTAGAGTGTGTGTGTGTGTGTGTGTGTATATGTGTATGTGTGTGTGTGTGTGCATGTGCACGTGTGTGTGTGTGCATGTGCACGTGTGTGTGTGCATGTGCACGTGTGTGTGCGCGCATGTGCACGTGTGTGTGTGTGTGTGTGTGTGTGTGTGTGAGAGAGAGAGAGATTCTTTCCCTCACTGCCCTCAAATGAGATGTTCTCCTTCCCCTTTTGCTAATCTTGTTCTATATGGAAATTGAGCAGCAAAACAGGCAATATGATGAGTAAATATGAAAGTGCTGGAAAGAAGAAAGCAAAAAGAACAAACTTAACATAAAAGTTTGATATTTTTCTTAGAGTCCTCATTCATGTTTGAGAACTAAGCATTTGAATTTGATTGCTAAGAATATAGTAACTGAAATTTCTATCTAAGCAAAATGAATTTTACACTTAGAAGATTCTTTAGTTGTAGATTTCTTTGAATTCTCAACCTTCTTCAAGTAGTATGTTTAAAACATGACGTTCATCAGAGCAAAATGTTATTTAGATATTAATACTGATCATGGGATGTATCATTTATTAATAGCCATTGAGCTGGGCATGCATTAAGTTTTAAGTTATTTTCATTCTTTGAGAGCATTGAATCCCAGAAAGTTTGTTCTCATATGTTATATGTTCCTTTGGAGAGTCAATATTTGAACTGTAAGATAAAAACAAATGCATTTGAAAAATGAATATTTTGATAAAATAAAAGACTAGGAGAAACTGTATAGTATTTCTAGGAAAAAATCTTCTATGTAACTTGAAGAAACATAGATTTAAAAATTCTTGCCGGCCTGGTGGCGCACTGGAGAGTGCGCCGCTTGGGAGCGCGGCGGCGCTCCCACCGAGGGTTCGGATCCCATGTGGAGACCGGTTCCTGCTCACTAGCTGAGCGCGATGCAGGCGTGACACCGAGGGTTGCGATCCCGTTGCCAGTCCCTGGTACAGGCGCAACACTGAGGGTTGCGATCCCATTACCGGTCAGTAAAAAAGACAAAAAGGAAAAAAAAAAAATCTTAAGAGACTATAGTTAAAATATTTTGGGGGCCGGCCCGGTGGCGCACTGCTGCGGTCCACCGCTTGG
>NW_007726811.1:151409-155908 GCF_000696425.1 Galeopterus variegatus
GGCAACACTGAGGGTTGCGATCCGTTGCCGGACACGAAAAAAGACAGAAAAAAAAAAAAATTTTGGATGTGTTAATCAGGGCTTTCTTTTTTGAAGCACTATGGAAAAACCAGCTAAAAGTTACAAATAATTTATATAAAAATCATAAGCATATCAAGAAATACATTTCTGAAATCACCTATAAAATTATTTACATTTTACAATAAAAGTAAAATCTATTTTCAAAAATGTTTATTTTTCAATATAAAAAAAAAATCATCCATAGTCCCATTACTCAAAGACAACCACTGTAAATGTTTTGATATATTTCCCTTTAGTCCTATATATATGACCATCTTTGCATTGGCCATACTGTACATATAGAATTTTATTTTTCTTTTACCCTCAATGTATAACATAAATGTTTCCCAATATCTTACCTTGTTCATAAAAAGCAAAAATGTAAACAAATGAAAAAAGCATCGTGAGAGATGACAGGGTTGGATATAATGTTCTTCCAATTTCTCAATCAGGGAAAAAGGTTTGTCAGAAAGTGTCATGAAAGCCTGACATCACATTGTGAAACAAGTGGCCATAATTCTGTTGGTTGTACATCACTGAAAAGACAAAAATATTCTCATCGAGCTAGGGAATAAAAACAAAGAAGAATGGAGACAATTTGAGCATAACTTGGTTGACGATGGCCCTATGATGCTGGTGTCTCTAGCGTGCCTGGCTCTGCCTGGCAACCCCCCGTGACTTACTCAAGTACGCTGACGCCTGCACAGCCTTGTGTTGCTTGGTGTTCATATTTCTTTCTCCCTCAATTTTGTGTTTCCATCATGGTTGTGTTTTCTCTCTTATTTCTAATGATCTGAAAATGAAGTAAAACTAACATTTGGTATTAGTGGCTTTGGTCTTTTATAAAATTTTTTTTTTGAGCAATACATAAAACAGAAAAAAGCAGGCCTTCTATGGTTGGACTGGAGTGGATCCACAGTTTGAGGTTGAAAAAATATGTGATGGGCTGTTTAAACCAATATTTACTTTCAAATTACAAAATATTCAAGGAAAATCATGAAGTTTTACTTATGCTGATTGCCAACAAAAATTTAGTTTCGTGGACACTATTACACAAGGAGTTTTTGGTGGAAAAATCTGAAAATTTTCAGAAATCAAAAAAGTGAAATACATTGGAAACAATCACAATTTTGGAAAGAATGTCGATTTTGTGGTGATACAATCTCTGAAAATTATCACTGTTCACTTAAAACAGTCTTAGGAAAATAGTGTGTCCCTGAAATTCACAGATGAATATATCTTTGTTTTAGGAAAAATCTTTTTTTGGTAAAAAGGCATTAATTAACTTCATTTATTTGTGTAGATGAAAATCAGGCAGAAAGTTAAAAGAGAGTAAATATTTTGACTTAAGGATTCAAAAACACAGCTAAAAAAGACAATTATCATAAATACATTGACAGACTTTCATAAATACGTTGTTTCTCAGCAAATTCATCATGTAATGGACTGAGAGAGCAATGAAAGAACAGTTGCAAATTCCTCTAAGAAATCAACAAATTAAGAAGTCCTTGCATTTCGTTGATGTCGAGGAGACAACTGGGAAATTTTTAGCGTGATCCTTGTAAAACCACAGGTTGATCCTGTTTAGAACCCTTCAAAATCTTCCCATTGCTCTTAGAAGAAAATCCATATTCCTTGATCTGGCTTCTGCCAACCTGTCCACTCCATCCAGTCCCTCTTATCCTCACCCTCAGCTCTGAAGCCACACTCATTTCTCTCAGTTCCCAGAATATGCCAGACCCTTGTGCTTTGTAGGGCTTCTCTCCCCACTCGTTCCTCTGCTCGGGCATTTCATTGCACAACTGGTACCAGTTATGAGTTGAGTTGTGTCCCTTTCTCCCAAATTCATATGTTGAAGTCCTAACTCCCAGTACCTCAGAACGTGACCTTATTTGGAAAAACAGTAATTGCAGATGTAATTAGTTGTTAAGATCAGGCCATACTGGAGTAGAATGGGCTCCTAATTTAATAGGACCAATATGAGTGTCTTTATAAAAAGGAGAAATTTGGACACAGACACACATATGAGGAGAACACCATGTAAACATCAAGGCAGAGACTGGGTAAATAACTACAGATAGACCTACCATATGATCCAGAAAACTCACTTCTGGATGTAAAGCTATAGCACTAGGCTAATGCAGGAACCTTGCTTGCTGGGCCAATTGTAAATCTACATGACTGTGCCCGTTGTCGGGCTCTTTTACCTGCCTGTAATCCTGCACCAATTGGGCCAACTGTTGAGCTAGGGCTGGGTCTGGAGCTAACAGACCCCTCAAGCCCATTCACAGACTGGGTCACAAACCCTTCACCAACCATACTGGGTCCCCAGACCCCTCACATGCAGGTCTATGAACTAGGTAACCAGCAAACAGGTCCTTGGACGTGTAGGTTCAAAAGCATGGCCCCACTGTCAGCGGCCACCCAAGGCAGTAAACTCCAGCCAAGGTGGCGGTGCAGCCGTGCAGCGCAGGCGCACTAACTCCAGCCACACACAACCTGCCCACAAAGAATGCTGCACCACCCCCAACCTGTCCAGAGGGGAGGGGGCCTGATTATTTTATTTTTCCCAACAATACTCAAAGGAATGGAAATCATCATGTTGAAGTGATACTGCACTCCTGTGTTTATCACAGCCCTAATTACAGTAGCCAAGATATGGAACCAACCTAACTGTCCATCAGTGGATGACTGGATAAGAAAAATGAGGTATATATCCATAATGGAATGCTATTCAGGCATTAAAAAGTATGAAATTCTGCCATTTGCAGCAGCATGGATGACCTTGGAGGAAATTATGTTAAGTGAAATAACTCAGGCACAGAAAGAGAAATACTACAGGTCCTCACTCATAAGTGGGAGCTAAAAAATAAAAATAAATAAATTAATAAGAAAGAAACAACACAATAACATGCTGAACTTTCAGAAGGACAGAAGAGAACTGAGGTTACTAGAAGTAAGAAAGGGGGAGAAGGGTTGGCGAGAAACTGGTTAATGGACAGAAAGAATGATTATGTTTTATAGGGATGAACATGCTAATTATCCTGATTTGGTCATCACACATTGTGCACAGGTATGGATATTCAACGCTGTACCCCACAGATATGTATATGTATAATCAATTACATTTCAATAACAAAAGGCAGAGATGGGCGTTTACAAGCCCAAAGAATGCCCAAGATTACTGGCAAACCATCAGAAGCTAGGAAGCATGAAACTGACTCTCCCCCACTGCCTTCAGAAGGATCCTACCCCGTGGAACCCCTGATCTCAGACTTCTAGCCTCCAAAACTGTGAGACAATACATTTCTGTTACTTTAGATCGTGTACTTTGTTGCAGCAGCCCTAGCGCTTACAGGACCTCAGTCTTCTAGTCTCGGCTTAAATCTCATCTCAGAGGAAGCTTCCTTGCCCACCTGGATGGAACGATATTTTCTATCAAAGCTCTTGTCTGTTTCCTTCCTAGCACTAACACAAGCCTGTAACTATTTTACTGGCTTGCTTGCTTATCTGCTGCCCTGCTCCCACTAGAGCTTAAGTTGCATGCAGGCAGCGGGTGGTGTCTTGTTCTTTCTGCCTTCACTGCAGCTCTCAGTGTCTGGAGCATCAAGACACTGAACATACATGGGTGGCAATTGCCCTGGAGCTGAGTCAAAGGTTAACGAGGCAATGCCAAGAGCTGTATATGTGAATTGTCATGCACATTTGGATTTAGGGGAGATGAAGTTTTTGAGGAACTGAGAATTTAAAAATACTCTCAATCCTTTGTTTTATGACACTCTTCTTTCTGATTGGCGAATCTCCAAAGATTTTCAAATAGAGTAAATGTATATTATTCAAAATGCCATGACGTTTCAGGACGAAGAGAACACTGTCATCAAGCTTCATATGCTGTGACTGAGGAGTTTACAGAGAAATAGTGGAAGTTGTAGCAAATGGGAGAAAGACCTGAATAGACATTTTTCTATACAAGTAATACAAATAGCCAACAGGTATATGAAAAGATGCTCAACATCACTAATCACCAGAGAAGTGCAAATCAAAAACCAGAAGGAGATATCACCTCATACGTGTTAGAATGGCTATTATCAAAAAGAAAAGAGATAATGTGTTGAAGAGGGTGTGGAGAAAAGGGAATCCTCGTACATTGTTGTGGGAATGTAAATTGGTAGAGCCATTATGGAAAACAGTATGGAGGTTCCTCAAAAAATTAAAAATATAGCTACCATATGATCCAGCAATCCCACTTCTGGGTAGATCTGTAAAGGAAATGAAATCAGTACATTGAGGAGATATTTCTATTCCTCTGTTCACTGCAGCATTATTCACGATAGCCAAGATATGGAAACAATCAAAATGTCCATCAACGGATGAATGGATAAAGAAAATGTGGCATATACATTATGTGGCGCATATATATATATATATATATATATATA
>NW_007726811.1:156100-161382 GCF_000696425.1 Galeopterus variegatus
TATATATATGTAATATATATACAATGAAATCCTGCCATTTGCAGCAACAACATGGATGAACCTGGAGGACATTATGCTAAGTAAAGTAATCCATACACAGAAAGACAAATACTGTATGATCGCACTTGTATGTGGAATCTAAAAATGTCAAACTCATAGAAGCAGAAAGTAGAATGGTGGTTGCCAAGGGCTGGGGGTGGAAGAGGTATGGGAAGGTTTTGGTCAGAGGGTACAAACATTCAGGTATAAGATAAGCAAGTTCGGGGACGTAATGTACAGCATGGGTGGTAATACATGTGTTAATTAATTTGATTTTGTAATCATTATACAGTGTATGCACACATCAAATTATTTTGTACCCCTTGAATATATTCAGTCCTTACTTAACAATTAAATATTTAAAAACAAAAACCAAATAAAAACATTATTAAAAATTTCTTCAAATATACGAATCGCCAGTGAACCAAGTAGTTTGATGAATTTAGGTTACAAATTTGAAATTTATCACTCTAAAATATGTTCAAGACCTGAAAATATTTCAGTAATTCTTTCTAAAGAAGTTCAAGGCAAAGCTATAGACACATTTTCCATCTGTCTTTTAAAGGTAAGAATACTTTATAGTTTATCATCTTAGAGAAAGAATAAATATTTCACAGCCATTTGGGAAATTATGCCAAAAAACAGTTCATGAAATTTGCAGAGTTGAAAGCCTTCCCTTAATGCAAGAAAAATGGACACTGATACACACACACACACACACACACACACAGAAATCCTGGCAGTTTTAAAGAGTGTATATTCCCTTCCCTCATCAGAACAGGACAAAAACGAATATTTATTACTAAGGATTGGGCAATATATTACTCAATTTAAATTCATGATTTTCAGAAAATAACTGCAACAAAGTAAACCTCACTTCAGAGTTTATAGTAAAATAGAAAGAACTGTGCATGAAGTAATGGTCAATATGCACAGGAATTTCTCCAACTCAATGTCAATGATCCTTGAACTTTGAAGCTTTTTCAATTTCCTCACAGATCTACTGCCTCAACTAAAATTTAACTTGACTCTATGTTTATTCAACTTGGACTTTGCAACAATGTTCTTTGCAATGCAGGACTATTATCTATGGCTTTGTATTGTTCAACTGCTTTGGCAAGTGTGGAACATTCATTTTCCATGATAAAATTTTATAACCCCCTGAATTGTAGCACCACAGAGGACAGCCCCTGTGTCCAGGACAAAAGTGGTATCAGTGATGCTGTGGAGAAAATTGGAGTATCAGCTGACTGATGAGGGCCCCCTGATTTAATCATAGCTATAAATACAGTTTATTTAGTTATAAATGCTCTTTAGTTATTCTGCCATCTTATTATATATTCTTAACTTTAATGTACGGTTCTAAAGCCTGTAATTATAGATAGAGGTGATGTCAGTGCCATTACCGGGATGCTACAATAGAAATTAACACGTCAATTTACTAGACTGTAAGAAAATTTCTTGGAAGGCAGAGATTTTCATTCATTTTGTTTTCTGCTATATCCCCAGTGCTGAGAAATGTTCCTGGGCACTCAGCAAATGTTGGTTACTCGAATGATTGTTTTATGAAGCTATTCTTATTTATTAGAAAAATAAATCAAAAACCCATTTGAAAGGGGTTAACTTTGAATGTATTTTTAAATTCCTTCCTTAGTTAAAATCCACTCATGGAGAAATCTATCATTACCATGTCCAGGTAATCATTGTTTTTACCTGACTCCCCTGAAAAGAAATTAGTCCTAATGCATCCAGGTAGATCTTTTAGGATATTTCATTCCAGAGGTGAAATATAAACATGCTTCACCCATGAGATCACTCTAGTTTCACTCTACAAGACTGCTCAAACAATAGTTTTTAGTTTCTGACTAAGGCGTTTGGTCAGGTATCTTTGGTATGGCAAAGGTTATTTTCCGCTGTCTTCCAAGAAGGTTATATTTTGCTGCAGTAATCCATTTCCGAAAGAGATTTATGACTTATATGCATCGCATCAAAACGCTAAAAAGTACTCCTTGACTGTGTATATCAATACCATGTGGATGTTTTGGGTCCCATTAACATTTTTGGTCTGCAGTGACATGTCAGCAAGGACGTAAGAATGAAGTGAAATCCATTCTATGTTTTAAGAGTTTAGGGGCTTGGAAAATTGGAAGCAATACCCACGCCTCAGGGAGCTCCAAGAGCTCAGGGAAGTCTTGTTCAGTGAAATGACAAATACAAGGTTGTGGAGAAAGATATTATGAATTTAATTTTAGAGATGTATAATTTGTTGTACCTGAGAACGTCTAGGAGGTAACGCGTGCGGAGCTCAGAAGTTATAGATTTTGGAGTCATCACCAAATAGTAGTATTTAAAGCTTTGGGCGTGGACAAGAGCACCCAAACAGAAACCATGGTGAATAAGAAAATAAGAGGGTTGATAATGGATTGCCTGAAAATACCATAATTTAGTGGGCTGGCAATAGAAGAGGAGCCAGCCAAGAAACAGAATAGGACAGAAGGATGTCACATAGGCATCACAGAGAATGAGCAGCCCACTCAGCATTATTAAATGATGCAGAGAGACTGAGTCGATGAAGATGGGAAATGGCCCTTTAGAAAAATTACTGGAAGGAAATACATAAAAATATTAAGAAGTCTATTCCTGACTGGTGAGATTGCAGGTGACTTATTTTCTTCTTTCAACTTTTCTGTAGTTTCCAAATCTGTACAATATATATCAGTTACATTTATATTAAAAAACTATTAAAATATAAAACAAATGCTCTGATAAAGTCTAAGATATTTTATGAGAACTTGAAGAAAAGGGCAAGTAATTACTAACTCACAAGCATCTGAGTGCCTGTGTGCCGGGCACTATGCTAAGGATAAAACAATGAACAAGAGGATGCCTCTGTTGTTTTACAAAAAGGAATGGCAGCTGGTTTGGCAAGGGAGGGATGTAGGCCTTCTGGGGTGCCGTGGCAGGAGGTAAGGCTTGAAAAGTAGTTTGCTGCCAGATTACAATGGACTTTGTCTTGTCAAATAATATGGCCTTTATTCTGAAGGCTGCAGAGAAGTTTTTGAGGGGCAGAGTTAGGACTGGAATTGCACTTTACCTGAAGTTAATTTTCTACTTAACTTGAGCAAGCAGTATGGCTGCTGGCCTGGAGAAGTTCCAGGTAAGAGACAGGGAGAACAGTTACCAGGCAACTGCAACAACCGAATGAAGGCAGTGCCCTGGGGACGGACCAGGACCAGAAATATTTGGGAATAGCATCAATCAGTCAATAGGACGTGACTGGATATATGTTACAGAGAAGGAATGACTAAAAAAACACTCAATAACAAACCTCTTCCTGCTTTTACTCAAGACCATAATTAGGGCAGTGCCCTTTCTGAAATGCTTTCCTTGGGAAGTCAAGCATCAAAATCACAATAGACTGGAAGCTGTCTGCACCCTGTGAGTTTCCAGTACTAGCTTCATGCACGGCAACTGGCGGCTAGGATGCAAGGTAGAGATCTGTGGGCCTAGCCCCGTCTGGCTCCCCTAAGGTCACACCACTGAGGCACCTGCCTTTTACAGACACAAGGAAAGCAACATCAGCTGCTCCGACTGGATCTCATTTCTTCACTCCTGGGGCCCGCATGTGGAGGCTGCTGAATGAAGTGAGACCGGAGTGTGAAGTCAAAGTGACACCTTGCATTCTTCTGATCTTCTCCTCCATTCCCCTCTTCCTGCTCTAGGGAGAACAGAGAGGAAGACAATTGTTTTGGCACAGGAAAAAGAAAAAATGACTACTGGATTTTTAACCTGGGTTCCTGGGTGGGGAAAGAATGGCAACTATCCTACAGTTTGTATATAGTTACTCTAACTGCCTGTAGTGGTCACTGCTACACGAAATCAGAAAGTGAGTGGCTGTGCTAGACACAGAAGCAATAAGGAATCACGGCTGTACGTGAGATCTCTTTTGTGACCACAGCCACACAACAGAACCTTAAACCCTCAGCTATTTCCTCACCATGCATGTACATTTGGATGCTTTTCTTTTTCCATTCCATGGAGTTCAATACTTCTGTGACAAAGAAGGGTGTTGGGGTCATTTTTTTTAAGGAAAGTATTTACATATATAAATAGCTACGGTCACCCAGGAATGGACTTTCTCTTTTGGGTAGAGAAGTTTAGGAGAAGGCTGATGAAACTGTATGTGGGGAAAGAAACAGGTATAACTAAACGTGAACCTATACTTTTAAAGCAAGGGACAATAAAGGGGTAGGTCCCAAATAAGCTGTATGAGTTTGGGCTAATAGGTGACAATTGCTGAACCTGTCACAGGTGTAGTACCTTATTCTTGGCATTCTCTCATTTATCTCCATTTTACAGTTGTAAATTGAGGCCAAGGATGCCCCGCTAGTAAGTCACAGAGACCAAATGTGAACTTGGCTGGAAGTATTAATGTACAAAGCCTCTCTCCAGGACCAGCCATGACCAAGACGTCATTAAGTAAAAGGAACTCACACCCTTGCCCAGCTCATCGTGCAACAACTTCTGCTGCCCAGGCGATAACTAGCGTCCCAGTGTGCCTCTGTGACTTGGTATGAGAAGGCTTTCCTTAATCGTTCTAGCTCCCAAATGGAGCGCCAGGTGGTGTCAGAGAGGACAGCGGCCCCTTAAACAGTTACACCCTCAACCAGTAAACGTTCCAACAAGGTAAGGACACAAGTGATGCTGGCTTCTCAACTGGCTGTTCCTTCATTCCTTGGAAGCGGGCAGTGCTCCAAAATGAACTTTTATTCACTCTGAGACCCGCGGTGCTAAGCACCACTCACCCCCGCCCTGCCAACTTGCTGAGCGCCCCTTGGCTTCCCCGGATGCCGTCCTCGTCCCTCCTTCCCACCCTTCAGGTACCCCTTCGGATGCAGAGCCAGGTGCCCGCCTTCCTCCCCTCCCGCCACTGGCTTCTGGCCCGACCCGGAGCCTGCGCCCCCGGGAGTCCGTCCACGCGGTGAGTGTGAGCGCCCCTTGTGCAAGCGACACACTCACGAGCTGCCGCTTGTTGCTCCGGCGGCCACGACGTGGGGAAGTGAAAATGAAATTGACTTTTCCGAGAAATGATGAAAGCGGCGCTGCCCGCCAATGAGCGGCGGCGGCGGCGAACTTCCGCACCTCCCGGCCTGGCCGCTTGCGCCCTCCCTCCGCCTCCACCTCCGGGTTGCACAAGCTCGAAACAAACACTGGGGAGGAGGGGGGAGGGGGAGGGCGGGGGA